>NC_056735.1:693177327-693452327 GCF_019279795.1 Protopterus annectens
TGCACTTCCTATACATGGCTGAGCACAGGTAGTGTCATGTTTGGCATCCCTTTTACTGTTTGTGCGAGTCAGAGATGGTGACATTCCCTGGGTACCTACTGTGTCAGTGCATATGCTATACGTTGCCTCTTTGCCAAGGCCAGGTCATACTGGGCATACCTCGTTCCGCCTACTGGGTCTGGCTCAGGTAGTTCCTCCTCCGAGTCACTCTGTGCCTGTACAGGCCTTGGCATTGGTTGGGGGGCTGTGTGGCCCTGCCCCATGCTGTTCCTGCTGCAGCTGTTTCCACAGGATCATATTGTGTAGCATAGCACATACCATAACAATTTGGGTGCATGTAGCTGGTGAATACTGCAAGGCTCCACCGGATGTGTCCAGACACCGGAACCGTGACCTGAGCATCCCAAACACATGCTCAATTATATGTCTTGCCTGTGCGTGTGCCTCATTATGGCATAGTTGTTCAGGTGTGTGTGCATTTCTGATGGGTGTCATCAGCCACAGCTCCAGTGGGTACCCAGCATCCCCCACTAGTTGACAGTAGGGGATGTCCATATTGGCAAAGCTTTGGTACAGCTGCATCAGATGCCATATATTGGAATCATCATAGCTTCCAGGGCAACCAGCACACACATTCAGTATAATGCCCTAGGCATCGCATATGACCTGGCAGTTGATGGAGGGGATGCCCCTGTGGTTAATGTAGGCCCTACCCCGCTCACTGGGTGGTGCTTTGATGCATACGTGCATGCAGGCTATAGCACCCACTACCCCAGGGTAGTCTGCCATTTGGTGGAAGAGACGCATATTGCTGGTCAACACCTCACATGTGTTGAGGAAATGTACGTGCTCACTGGCATGTGGTGACATGGCATCCAGGAACTCATGGAATACTCTGGATGCAGATGGCTGTGAGATCCCCATGATATCCCCAGTTGTGCTTTGGGAGGTACCTGCAGCTAGTATAGCTAGGACTACACATACCTTGGTATCCACTGGGATGGGTTTCCCTCAGCCTGTTTGATGTGTCAGGTGTGGCCGGCACAGCTCAACAATTTGCTGTAGGAGGTCTCTGTCCACCCCATAGCGCTCCAGTATCTCCAGCTCATGTAGCCCCTGATAGGTTACCCTGGGTCTGTACAGTCTTCTCTGTCTCCTCACTGAGGGTTGTTCGGCAGCATTCACATCTTCACCACCCTCAGCCTCCTGCACATGTTGGTCTATGTTGCCTCTGCAGCCCTTCTCATTTCATTGGATTGTTTTGTAAAATTTCCCCGCATGTATACACCGGTGGTGTAGAGTGTGGAAAAAACCCAAGGATATGGTGCTTGCTCACTTTATCATAGTGTTCTGGGCTGGGCTGGGCCTGTAATCTGCTGATTGTGATAATTATCACCTCTTTGCCCAGCTTGTTCACCTTGACTGCTCTCCTACTGTTGTTGTCCCTCCCAATTGCACTAGGCAGGTATAGACACATCCCTAGCTTAGACGTGCTAAGGCAGGAGAAATCCCGAAACACAGGGCTCCAATGTACGCACAGTATGCCTGAAAACCCCCCCCATGCTTTCACCTATATTTGTTTCCTGCACCCGGCTATCTATACACATACCCTCTTGGGATCTGCCTCACACCCTGGGGATAAACAGGATTCACTATTTTCCACCTTGTTTGCAAATGCATAGTTACATGACCCATACTGAGCCTCCACAAAAATAACCACTGCTTACCGTCGCACAGATCTGCACACAACTGGCTAAAAGCACCTTACTATCACTGTATTCGATGTCCCTTCTTTTTCCCAGAAACAAAACAACCTGTCTCTGCATGGCTTGAACCCGGGACACTGCACATCACAGACAATGTGCTTTACCACTAAGCCATGGCAGATATACATGCATGTGAGGATATCACATACAGATCATCCAGCATGGGCATTCAGCAGTATAGGACATGTATTCCATCATGTAGATTTATGTGTGCTAATGTCCACATATACACACACACACACACACACACACACACACATATATATATATATATATATATATATATATATATATATATATATATATATATATATACATATACACACACATACGTAGATATAGAATATATATCACAACAGCGGACCACGAGACACCAAAGCATTAGACAAGAATGAAAAGGAAACCACATGCGCCTCCTGCATTATGTACTGGTGTTAATATCAAGGCAAGTGTGTTTCTATGCATTACATGGGTTCAGACTGTATTAAGGGTAAGATTAGGGCTGCTGACATTACTCACCAGACCTATTGCCGAATGTATATGTATGTCTTGCCAACCCAGTCTCTTGGCCGATTGTTACATTTATGGACACTATATAGGAAAACAACAAAACACACTCCTCAACACATCTTGGAGATAGCCACGCACAGATACCAAAACATAGGATATGACTGCGAGACACACACACCTGTTATGCCTTGGAACAGAGCACCTACCTGTTTATTCTATCATACTACAGCATTACGCAGTTACAGAATGCGCTACTGAGATTACTGGGATACAACACTCCCAGAGGTGTACTTCTAGGTGGGTGACGTCATCAGCAATGGAAAAGACCGAGATAGGGATTGTATGGAGTGTGAGCAGTCTAAAAGCATTTTTCTGTCTCCAATCAGATGGAGATACACACACAGTTGGCATGGCTGGGATTAAAACACAGATCTAACTACTTTATCACAATATAGCATTACACAGTTACAGATCGCGCTACTGAGATTACTGGGACACAGCACTCCCAGAGACTCACTTCTAGGGGGGTGACATCATCAGCAATGGAAAAGACAGTGACAGGGATTGTATGGAGTGTGAGCAGTCTAAAAGCATATTTCTGTCCCCAGCCAGATGGAGACACACATACACACACATTTGGCATGGCTGGGATTAGAACACAGACCTAACTACCTTATCACACTACAGCATTATGTAGTTACAGAACGTGCTACCGAGATTACTGAGACACAGCACTCCCAGAGGCATACTTCTAGGTGGGTGACATCATGAGCAATGGAAAAGATGGTGATAGGGATTGTATGTAGTGTGAGCAGTCTATAAGCATATTTCTGTCCTCAGGCAGATGGAGACAAACACACGCCAGTGGTGTGATCAAGACAACTGCCTATCTACGGACCACTATTACAATACTACATAGATACGAGCCGCGCCACAGAAACTACACCTTTCAAGACTGTCAATATGACCTTCTAGGAATGCAGACATCAACATGGAGGCTGGCAGTTACAATGTACATACCTGTGAACCGGTGTGTTCAACGTAGGAATCCATTCTGAAGTGGGGTATGGCCATCTGTTGACTGGACGACTACTATCGCTATACAGGGTTACAATGGCCATGCCCTTACACATAGAGGCACATAACCGACACAAGGTGTCACTGGGCATGCTCACACACTTAGTAGCACACGGCCGTTTGGAATGCACTATGTGTCCATCTACACAACGTTGTACTGGGCATGCTCACACACTTAGTAGCAAAGGGCTGTTTTGTATGCACTCTGATTCTAAACACAGAAGGGCACAGTGGCCATGCTATTACAGTTAGACATGAACAACACATTGTAATGGACTCCACTGTCAATAGTTGTCATTGTTAGCATGAACGCTGCACTACATATATCTGACACTGGTCTTCTATACAGCATCTGCTGCTGTCCGTCACCTTAGATGTACCAATCTAAACCTGGCACACTAATACCACCAGGGGTGATGTCCTGCCAGGAGTGGCAACTTCGCCCATTTAGTGCCATTCATAGACGAATGTCCTGAGACCAGGTTAACACCCTGACACCTAGAGGACAACTGCATTGTATGTGCATGCTAAATAGTGCTACATGTGTAGCGTTCGTAATCACAGCTGCCCAGTGTAGATCCAACAATGTGGGAATGCTGACATCTGTGCAGTGAGGAACATCTGGCTGAAGGCTCAGTTGTGCACAATACCACTGCCACCGTATACCTCGGATACAGACATGAGGGCCATAACACCGTTACGGACCACTCTAGGTGGTGGTGTCCCCACGTACATGAAGGCCACTCACATGTACTGACCAGTACACACTCAAAAGGCATTACAGATGTGTCAGGTACAGATGACAGTGTCAAAAGCCGCATTCTAGGATGTAGCCCTCAGACATCACCATGTCCTTGGACCAACAACACACATCCATACATGTGGTAGAACATATATTAGTACAACACCACGTGACCCATGACCAGTGGACTGTACCTAGCTCTACATCAACTGTGCAAACTACCCATGTACTGACACAGTTGCATCATGTGTTATGCAATGCAATGATACCACTGTTCAGCTGTACACATAAAAGGGGCCCTGGGTCATATACAGCAGTAACAGATGACTGTTGCTGTACACCAGTAAACACCCACATGTTTGGATATGACAGACATGCATCTGCCATGGATATGTACATGCCACACACACACACACACACGCAACACATATGTACATATCATAGCTGTTGCTGTCCTTCGTGCAGACAGGTGGCTACAGCAATTACACACATACACATGGAAGGTAGTTCCATGGCTGTTGAATGCTAACAGTACATAAGGTGTGGTATCAATGTTGACTGAGTTAACATTCCCTCTGTACTGGCTACCCATGACAACTATCATATCATACAACAGTCCATGTGTCATGTATGTCATCACACATGTCCACCAATTGCAATGCCTACAAACATGGCTAAATGACAGGAATGTAGGACCTATGCACATGTACATGTAGTGGTGTGTGTTCAGCTACCATGCGTGTGTGGTAGCCGATGTTTGCAGGTGACATGTGTCTTACTACAACATGCAGTTGCAATGCAGCCCCATCATTGCCAACTGTATATGGTGATATACTGACAGTACGGTAAGATGTACATCAGGTATGAATGGATGTGTGGACATCTTTGCAGATGGATGTTTGCTGAAGACAGCTCACAGGTGTGTCACAAGCCATACTACCATAACATGTGCAAACACTAAGCTATGTTTCTGTTAATTGAAGGGGAAGACATACAACCTACACAGCAGTCAGGTTGTCACTGACTGTAAATCACTTGACACCTATAACACTTAAGACCTCCCATGTGAATATATCAGCACAATTTCCAAAGGTAGCATCAGTACAGATTGTAATGTGGGCAATACTGGTGCATGTCTGTCATACGTATCATAAGATAGCCGGTGTTTGCTTCACAGTACTGCCATGTGTGTTTGCTTGTGTGTCCATATATGCCACATATGGTGGGGAATACATCCCAATTGTTACTCACACTTCTGTACACTGTTGTAGAGATCTGTACATACTGCAGTGTAGAAAGCAAGATAAAGGCAGGGGTGGGGTGTGTATCACACACATGTGAGCTATCTATATGTACATGGCATAGGTGCATTCAATTGTGGACTCCACAGTGTGTGTGTGTGTGTGTGTGTGTGTGTGTGTGTGTGTGTGTGTGTGTGTGTGTGTGTATGTATGGCTGTCTGGTCCATGGAGTGAGGATGTATGTTACCATAGTGAACAGAGAGGACCCCTAACCCCTCCAGGTGATGCAATCTACTACCCTGTTGATGCCGTCAATCTTAGGCATTACTGACTACCTGTACATGTGTATTCTCTGTGTCGTGTCATGTGGGTGCACAATACTTTAATGGTGATTACCACATAGACAGGGGTCCTCACCTCAACACTATTAAGTGTGTGTGTGTGTTACAGTGTCATTGATCCTGTGAGTGTGGGCATGTTACTGTGTGTCTGAATATATGTGTGCGAATACCTGTGTGTGTGTGTGTGTGTGTGTGTGTGTGTGTGTGTGTGTGTGTGTAGTTGTGTGTTCTCTTCCTGTAATGTGAATGTGTATTACTGCTACACACTGAGGCCTCAAGCTATCAACTGGCCTCTACCCTTGTCATCAGCTAGACCACTATGTAAACTCCCCGCCCCATGTAAGTGTACCTGTGATGTCACCTGGTATGGATGTCACGTCTCTAGCCACTGTAGTTTAATACAACAGCTCCCATGCTCCTGGTTCAGTAGATGTGTAGACATCTTTGGAATGTCAGCCTTTCTATCAGTGAGGTTGAGGCTATGAATAGCATGCTGGTATTGCCATACATACCTGTGAGTAGTCCACATTTACACATGAGAAACTGCAAACACTGGCACTCAATGGCACATGCAATTAGACCTGAAAGAGGGAAGCAGGACATCATTACCGACTTGTTGTTACTGTCGTTACCAAGACACATACTGTGAACAGAAAACAATGCATTCTAAACCTGTACTACATGGTATGTCTGCTGTGTTTCAACAGTACACAACAATTGTAATCTACACTTATCTCCCTATTCTGTTCACCCTGTGCATCAGACCATATGAGCATGTCCCTGCACCGATGGTGTAGATGACAGGGATGCGGCACAGGCATCATCATATGCACAGGGTGGTAATGTTTGCCAGGGGCCTAGGCTGCACCAGTGGATGACATCATGTGTGTAGGTTAAGGCCTGTGATCTAATTGGCCATGTGTGGTTGTTATGTATGTGAGTGTCGTGGTGCCCTACAGATGTTTCTGGTGTGTGCGTGTATGTGTGCACACAGTTCTGCCATGTGTCTGGCCTACACAGGGGTATTATTGACAGCTCCAGACTGTACAGACCAGGTTTTAAAGCTCACAGTGTCCGGCCATGGCCACGTGACCTGTGCCTACCAGGGGTTGCATGGGCACTACCAGGCAGAGGTGCAGATTGGGTATTGTCCGATGACACGTCGACTGGAACCGTGTCCAAGTTGGGACCATCCAGGGCCACGTGCAAGTGGCCTGCTGTGTCCTGGTGTGGACAATGCAGCACCAGCTGCACTGCTGCTGCTACCGCCACTATGGGAGTGAGCATGTGAGGTAGCTCGTTCATGTAGACCTGCACCAGGTGACGTAAGCTGGCCTATGTCCATGTGCCCTATGCCTCACTCCTACCAGATGTTCCAGCACAGACAGCTCACGCTCGTGGATTGTCATGCCACAGTCAAGAATTCCAACCATGTCACCCAATCATCTGTCCAAAACCTCAGCAATCTGCTGTTGAGCATTTGCCAATGCCTGGATGTTGTCTTTTAAAGAATGAATAGCAGCCCTTTGAAACCTCTACTATTCTCTGTTCTGCCATTCAGCACATGCCTGTGCCGCCATTACAGCCTGAAACATGCATCTGGTGACACCAGCTGCTGTGCTCTGTCCTGCAGGGGCATGTCGGCCAGAGGTCTTCCTACGAGCAGCACTGGGCACATGCCTGTATGGCCCATCTCCAGTCATTTGCCTGACACCATGGTGTCAATACACACCTTCCATAACCACCACACTTTCCTGTTCCAAGCTACCACACGCTAACTGTCTTTCCTCTATGGCCACTGGTGATGGAGTATGTGTTGGCATGAGATCTGTGTGCGAGGATGTGGGGAATATAGGTGAAATGGCAACCAATGGCACAGATTCAGCACCTGACAACCCTGCCTGCGCCTCAAGTATATGTTCATCACCACTGCTAGAGTCTGTGGGGACACTAACATCAGATGGACTGCAGGAGGGTAATGCACTTACATCACCTGTGAAGGCAAACAAAGACTCTACATTACAATACAGACACACACACACACACACACACACACACACACACACACACACACACACACACACACACACCATGCATGTGATTTGACAGAAGGCATGCAACATGCATGTGATACAGCAGATGGCATGCAGCTCAGGCAATAATAGTGGTAGTTATCATACATCCCTGGGTTGCACACAACAGCAAGCATGTGTCATAGCAGAAGTTGTGCATTTCACACAATCATGGTAGTAAGCATGCATCCCTGAGTTACACCATGTGGACCAGCACAGGTTAACAGTACACATGGCTGATGTGTGGCATATGACATTGACATTAACATGTAGTATGACATGCAATCTGCTGACGTGTGCATTGACATGCATACATGTTTAACACAATGGTGCTCTGTCACATATACAGTGGGGTAATGGTGTCACATTACAGTGTTGTCTGTCCGCCCTACAGATAAAATGCACATTTAGCAGATGTGCACGACCATTGAAGGGTATTATGAGGCGTCTATATTGCTATATAGTGTGAAGTACAGACACAGTACCATTGCATGGAATCATGAGGCATCTCTATTGCTATACAGTGTGAATTACAGACACAGTTCATAGCCACGACTGTGTGCATACACAATACATACATACTGTGGATTGTGACCCACGTCGCTGAGGTGTATACACACTAAACCATGATGTGGAATGTGTGACACAGGTCACCGAAGGACATAAGGATGACACCCCTGCACATCTGTAAACATAGTTTAGCTGCCTGGCAACCATGTCCACACATGGCAGACTTGTCAATACACCATGTCCCACTACCACACACACGAGGTGCACGGCTAACAGTGATGTCCAACAGTAGCAAGAGAAATTTACTGTATCTGTGGCCTGATGTGGTTGTCTGTGTATGTATGTGGATGCTGTACAGGTGACTACTGTCATGCTGTGACAAAGTCATGATGTTCAACACATCTTATGTGGTCAAATGAAGATAGGCCTCAACAAGCTGTGCACAGGCTTGTAGGATGTCCAGTGTCCCACATCTGCAATATAACCATTCAACAAAGGCTATAGTTAAATCATGTCTAGCCAATGTACAACAGGGTGTACACACAAACACATCACATCTACTGTGTGTTGCTACATGTCTCTGGCCATCCTACATGGCCATGTGTGAACATGTGTTGGCCAAACAGTTGTGATGGCCATCTATCTCACATGTCTGTGTTGTCCCATATGACATACACTCATAGATGTCATATACTCCACTGTCCACAGGGTTATGCTGACAAAGGTTTGTATTGGTATGTGGGGTATGTTTTATGGGATAGTGAGACAATGTTGCAGCCGGCCCACTACATGTCATGGACATGTCAGATGGCACATCACAATGTGTGCACTCATAGCAGGGCCATAATCCACAATGGTGAATCCTGTGGGCTGCCCATACACCAGCTCACTGTGTAGTACTGTTTGTGTACCCCACATGTGTAGTTCTGATGTGTAGTACATATTCCTACATTGAACAACACCTCCACCGTTGTATGCACAGCTGTCCACACATCTAGCAGTGACGGTTTCTGAGATTTCATGTCGGTGTTTCACTTAGTTTGTAAGTACTGGACATGGGTAGCCAGTGCGATAGATTGCAGTTGTGACCTGTATATTGTGACCGGACCATACATTATGTGTACATGTGTTAACTGGCCACATGGTGAATAGATCTTTGCATTAACATGCCTGATACTTATAACTGTCTCACCTGCAATGGCCTGCTGTCTCAGTGGAACACCAGAGGTACTTATATAGGGGTGACACAGCAGTATGATCATTATCCACAACTGTATGACAGCTACAGGGTGCAATGTGCATGTTAACACATTTGCCAGTACCATAGGATATACCATGGAGTATGCACATGTGTGCATACACAGAGTAGTGTACTATCGTATGTGGCATGTGTGTATACATGCCTTGCATATGATGTTACTTTACATATTGTACAGTGAGACATGCAACTATATGGGATATAATAGTTATATGTGCAGTAGTGACTTACCAGGCAACTCCAGGCTTGGTGGTTGAGAGACACCCACCTCCATGATGTCAGTTAAGGTTTGTGGATGCTGTTCTGATGGTGTCCGCAGGTTGGCCAGCAGCTCCTTGGTACGTGTGAGTGGGGGCTGGGTTGGTGGCCCACCACCTGTTGCACCTTGTTCCCTGGTGATTGCATTTGCATGCTGTTTCGCACATCTGATCAGGTCTGTGCAGTGTCTGCGCACCTGCTGGTATGTGCAGTTATGGCCACCCACATCATTAACCCTCCTGCAAAGTTCCTGCCACATGTTATCCCACTGCTGTGCATCCCATGACACATGGCTAAACAGGACATCATAGTTGTCTTGGAGGTAAGGTATAAGGGCCTCATCCTCCAAGCGGGTATAGGCTGGGAGCCTCGCTCGCAGCATATCTGGAAGACATAATGATGGAGACAGGTCACAGTATCTCAGAGATGCACAGTGATACAGCTGCACATACATGTGTATCACATTTATTACATATAAACAGATGTCTTTGCAAATCTTCATGACACTGACACCACTGACATGTTTGTGTCACACACATGTGACACCCAATGGGGACTGGATATTATCACCATATATGTGTGTCACCTGATTACATTGCTCAGACTCCATGTGGATGCTGTCTTGATATGGGTATGTCTGTTTGCCTGTACTGGTGTTCTTACCTATCAACACATGCCTGGATGTGTCCGCATTAATGCTGTTGACCTTGATGCTGTTAATATGCCACATATAAACACATACACTGCCTTAACGGACATGACCTGTGACAATGCAGACATGCACACGGAAGCCTTTCCATGCATGTGTTTTGCCATATACATCTACACGGCACTGTACAGCAGTTCAACATCCTACCATGTATCGCCTGTGTTGCACATGTGATACACATGAGACACTGGCTAGCCTGATGGTATTTGCAGGGATGGTTATCAACTATAGCATGTACAGCCAAGGTCATCTAGTAGCCTGTATGCCCTGGGTCATGTATGAGCCTAGGATGTAAGGTTACCTAGCTGTAGCCGACAGCCGTGTTTCTGGGCCAGGTGAAGCAGTGCCACATAACTGATCCACACAGTTAATGATACATCTACCATGCAGTCATCACACCATGTCTGACAGAGGTGAAATGTGCAGCTTGGCTGGACAGTGTTGCATAGTATGGCAGGAGTATGTAACATGTATGGCACAAGGATCTGTCCAGCATGTGGCGATCCTTGTACTAGGAAGGTGGATGTCCATGATGTATGTATTTCAGATCAGGATATGTACATGTAGCATGTCCAACATCACAGTGTTGGACATGTCTTTATGCAGGGTAGGCATCATGCTACATAGTGGAGAAGAGGATTGTGAATGCTGGTGTCATTCATCCAAACATGGCCAATACCCCCTAAAGGTGATATGTGATCTGATATTGGTCACTTGAGTAATGAGTATGGCTGTACAATGATCTCCATGTTCATGGGTGGCACTCTGTCATGACTAGGGTTGCCTCTTATGTCTACCTAATAGGCTTGTTGACGTCACTAGCTCAGGGAGGTAAACTGCACAGCAGCATCTCTTACACACAGTGTTCATTATGTTGACCGCTGCCTAGGTGGTAGTTCATGGGTACAGGGTTATTAACCTAGCGGTGACAATGCAATATGCAGCTGCCAGATTGTGAACATATGTCACACAGCTCACCCACAAAGCCCTTTTATATGTTGTCCACAACACTGATTCAGCTATTGCTCCTAGGTCATAGCCATTCACATACTTACATAGGCAGATGCCTCCCATTTGTCTGTGTGGTATGGCTACAATGAGGAGGAGCACAACAAATTAACCCTGTTTTACTGTAGCTGCCACTGGTGTGATATGCACATATTACTCAGACACCTTTTGTAGTGTTGGTTCTGTCAACAGTCCACTGGCAGAACACTCCTGTGACATACAAAGGTACCTCTAGTATACTGAGTGTAGGTGGAACACAGTATGGGTGATGATGACCTATGACCTGTCACAGGTGTGATATGCAGTGTGGAATCATACGTACTGTCATCTACATCTGTACTGCTAACAACATATACGTTGATTAAGGTTCATGGACTTTCAGACCAGACTCAGCAGGGTAGTAGTGCAGTGCCTCCCATTATGAGTGGTGTCTCCACTTTGTGGGTTGTGTTAATTGTAGGTGTGCACCATTCAGTGTTTTCACAGACTGGCATGAAGCTATGTTTTACATGATGTGTATGTGTAGAGCAAACTGTTTTGCCATATGTGTATGATACAACCGGGGATGTGGACAGGTCCCATGCAGCCTGAGTGCACCTTGTACCATCATAGTTATGGTTACAGGGGCTCTGTAGTGTTCAGGGATATATGATTGTGTACCTGTTGGGGGGCAGTGTGTTTATGTTATCCAACACCCTATCTATATTGCTTATTCATGCTCAGCACTTGTTCAGAACATGTAAGCACTTCATGAGCTACTAATTACTATAGCACTCAATCCTCCTCATTACTTACAGGTAAACACTGTTTGTAATTACATTTCCCACTTGCTTAGAGTAAAACAGCTCTTGTACACACTTTCCTCACATATCTAGTGGGAAATAGTTAAATATTCAGGCATGTCCAAGTGTCAATTCCCAGTGTTATTGCCTGTCTATATGATGAATATAGGCATCATGAGGCAATATAGAAATTGTCTCATGTACACAGTCAGTACTCCCCTCCTAATATACAACACTACAACCTGTGGGAGATGCACATATCTGGCCATGCTGGAGGTAAAGCTCTCTCCAACCAAGACTGAACCTGACAATCATGTGGGGATGTTAAACGTTTGCACCACACCACACTAATCACATACTCTCACTAGATCTTCACCACCACAGGCCACACATAGTAAGACTACAACATTTGCGGAGCCTCTCAATACTATTCTGTCTAGGCAACAGAGAACTCCAAAGCAGAAACGCAGGCAGCCCCCATCCCCCAACACAACACCAATTACTTATAGCCCACAGACTCAGTGTGCCCATCAACCACAACCAATAGGGTGATATAACATACCCAACACACTAGTCATAGGTGACTCTATAGGTGGTCACACTGATGTCCCACTCAGCAGGCTACACAAGGTGATAGTTACTGTCAGCTGCCTGTCTGGTAACAGGATCCGCAACATTACCTATGCACTCAGGTCACTCCTCAACAGGTACAATATGACTGTGTCATTCTCCATGTTAGTGTGAATGCCCTGAGATGTACCTTCCTGGACTACATGTAAAGAGACATGGAACAGCTCTCCGATCTTGTAGCCCAGGCAGGTAACGCCCTAGCCCTGTGTAGCATTCAGCCTTCATCCAGACTGATAACGCAGTACAAGGAGAAAATTATTTACTTCAACAATTGGCTCTGCTTCTGGTGTCATTCCAAGGGTATCCAGTATCTGTCTGCTTTGAAAGACATGGTCGACAGAGCACGATGCTTTGGCACAGATGGCCTGCACCTGTTGGCCCTGGGATTACGGATAATGGCTAAGGCTCTTGCTGCTCCTATAGTGCCTGTTTTAGGCACGGTTCAAATAACATATTCACTACCATAACAGGAACAAGAAAGCAAAACCTGAGGGTAATACTTCTCAATGCTTGATGTTTTCATCATAAATGTAGTCACCCGAGGCACTCCTTGTAATGGACCACTTCGATATCTGTGCAGTGACTGGGCCCTGCTTCTAGGCGCCTGAGACCACCCCTGCAGTACCAGGCTATTACTCATACCACACCTTTCAGTCATGTAACCAGGACTGGAACACCCACGGTGGAGGTGTGTCCATATTTCCCAAGGATATCCACACCTCCAGGCTGGTTGCTTAGCACAATGCATCAGAGTTAATCCAAGTGCAGCTAACTCTGGCCATAACTGCTATACAAATTGTAGCTTGCTACAGATCCCACACCATACCCCATGGTTAATGGTCCTCACTTCTTGGTGTACTGGAAAGTAGGGTTCAAACAGACACTACTGATGTGCGACTGACACTACCCCACCATTAACTGGGATACCTACTCATGTACCGACACATTAGGCCAATGCTTTCTGGGACTCATAACCTCCAATCGCCTGGATCAACCTATCCACACCACCACCAGAGCCAACAATATCCTAGACCTGGCCATTACCAACATGTGTGACTGGTGTTCCACACCTGGGTTATCTCCTCGTTGGTCAGATCCAAACGTATGCTAATCACCCTTGTTATCCACATCCCGGCACCACACCCTTTACTTAAAACACAGTACAATATTTCTACAAAGCCAGCTTCAGGCTTCTTATGACAGCAGTAGTAAATGTCATGACACCCGTGCAGATGGACAATACAGTTACAACCGCTGAATTATACACAACTGCACTTAATTAGCACTTACACGACTGCATGGATCATGCTATCCCAAACAGAGCCATGATTGTACCCACCAGAAAACGGACGCCACTCTGGTGGTCCATTGCCATGGACATAATGTACTACAGAAGGAGGAGACTGTTGCAAAGTAGAATACAATCCCATGAGTGGAGGAGCTCCCTGGTTAACCTCAGTAAGAATCTGAGCTCCCTTATCACATCCTCCAAAGCTAGCTACGTAAACATTACTGTGACTAATTCCAAGGACTACCACAAAGAGTTCTAGAGGTATGTCACTACTCTCGATGGCGATACCCACATCTGCTCTGACATACAACAGTAAGGCATGAACATTACAGAACCGACTGATATTGGCAACATCCTGGCAGATAGGTTCAGTGCTAACTTTACAACCCTCTCACACCCTAAAGGGCAAATATCTATACAGGAATGATGCAGAGTCCCTGCAATCACATCTATGCAGTTCAAAGCTGCACTCTCTAAAGCCAGGAACACAGCATCCATGTGACCGTACAACATCCCAGGCTGCGATTTCCATGAACTTAAGAACAAAATGGCTCCCCACTTGAGCACCATATTCACTAATAGCCTTGCATCAGGCATTGTGGCCCCTGAATGGTGCACAGCAACAGTTATCACACTCCACAAAGGTGCCACAATGGACCAGGGGAACTATTGCCCTATACACCTGACTACACTGTTATGCAAGGCTATGGAGCACATTATCTTGGATCTCATTCACAGAGACATTACTGGCCTCCAAACCTTTATCCCACCCAGTTTGGATTTGTTAGGGACAGACCATGCTTCCTAAATCTGGTGGAGTCCTTTGAGACAGTTACCAAGGCAGTAGATGAGGGTAAGGAGGTTCACACAGCCTACCTTGACCTCTCAAAGGCTTTCAACAACGTTCCCCATTCTGGTATTGTCAACATACACATCCACCTGCACATTAACCCCTACGTCATGAGATGTTATGCAAAGTGGCTCACGGACAGAACCCACACAGTGAGGGTAGCATACCCTAGTTCCTACTGTAAATCAGTTACAATTGGTGTCCCCCAGTCCTCAGTCATAGGGCCCCTCATGTTCGGTATATGCTTTTCTGAGGTACAGGCTAGCACAGGAGGACTTTCCCCTGAATAGGTTTGCAGATGACTGAAAACTAGGGGCCATGATTGATTCCCCAGCTGATACAGACACCCTCCATAAGAGTGTCACTGGGACGGATACCTGGTGTCAATAACATGGCCTCAAGCTGCATGCCACAAGGTGCATAGACATCCCCTTTGGATTACACCAATCACCCGTGGGCTATCACATAGGTGGTAGTCCCCTACATACATAAGACATAATAAGGGATCTTAGAACCCAAGTAGATAGCATTCACTCCTTTGATAACCATATTGCCAAGGTGGTGTAGATATCCTTCTACATGGCCACCCTAATCTCTAATGGGTTTGTAGCCAGAATAAAGGTAGCCATTGTGCCTCTCTACTCATGACCTATGAAACACATTAAAGGGTACAACACCCCATTTGGGATGTACCTTACGAGACAACAGCAACAGCTTTAAATACCACAACATTACCACACCAAGAGGAATACTGACCTCCAAAGGATGACGTATGCAGACCAACTACAGAAACCCCAACTGTACTGGTTTGCATACCGCATACTCAGAGGTGATCTCTGCTGAACATACAAGGCCTATGTCCAAAACAATTTTGATGGATATGCTCCACATAAGCAAAAGCCACAGAGAGCCACATGCTCTGGGATATGTGCCTAAATGCAACAATGACTAGGATGTGCCGGAGGGATACATTCCTGACCCAGACACTCACCATGCTTTGGAACGTGATTCCTATGTACATCAGGCAGGGACCCTCACTAGCACTGCTCAAGAGATACCTTAATGGGTGAATGGGAGACAGACATGTACACCAGGGATCACTGCAGTGGCTCTGCTGTACAGAAGCACAGGAAATGAATGGCTCTGCTGTTCACAGGCACAGGACACTAACCTAGGGAGGTGCCACAAGTGAAAACACTGTAGTTAGGCTTACAAATGGCCTTGGCCAGACAGCATAGTACCTAAGTATGAACCTATGAAGTTATTACATGTCCTTTGTGCATGGATAATTGACTAGCTCTTCCATTTCAATTAGCTTCATGCTGATACACTGTCTGGTGACTACAAGTCATATGTATCCTGTTATTGTGTATTGTATATGCCAATAGACATACCTGATGTTTGCATAACAACAGTAATGCTATGTAAATTGTTAGACATATCTACCTACAATACTGTACGTTTCACATTTTTGCCACAATATCCCACAATGCAAATCATAATTCCACAGCAGGACCACCTTAGACATGATATTCTCAGTTATACGCCCATACATATGCCCACTGTTACAGTATATCAACATATACTATCCCCTCTTTTAGCACGTACTTGTTGGACAAACCCTGCCACTGACAGAAGCTGGAGTGGAATTGTTGTGTCTAAAGTCCTTATATAGCATCCCTTGTGGTGTATGAGGTGTTTACCTTGTGGCCCACAGCAGTACACACAATTTCTATGAGCGTTACTATGCTCAACAATACATCGCTACATAATACCTTTTCCCACTATATGCATTGTGTACACTTTAATTAATACAGAATAGGTACTACATACACTAAAATACTGAGTGTTCTACATACCTTATTAGTATCCCGAGTTGACGATAATATAAGTCCTATTCATTTTCTGTTGTAACGTTTTTATCATATGTACATATGGTTTGAATGTATGACAAGCCATCCTTTTATACTTAGATATCAGTAACATGTGGTATCCTGCCACCAATTGGTGTTCCGGAGTAGATGATTACATGCATGTCAGCTGTGCAGCTACTCCATTAGCCAATGACATGGTAACAGTGGGGTATAATTGAATACTCCACTTGGGCATTGTCCCTTTGCCCTACCTTCGAGGAAGATGGCCTGGATGTGTTGTTTGTGATGAATTGCAACAGCTATATTGGGACACACAGAGATATATTACCTTCATGGCCCCCGTGGATTGTTTGTAATGGCTAGAGGATGCAGTTCTACATGTGAGTCTAGCTGTTATATCAGCCGTCTGATACGGGATTATTGAAACCAAACCCTGTAACATTAGTGTCTGTTCCATTGTACAACAGCAACGATTTCACATAGAGCCATTATAGTGTGTCTCTCACAAGGTATGTTAAGGCTTCTGCAGATGTCATAGAGTGAGTGGATGTTTGTGATGTTATTACAGTCTGTATTGCAATTGTTTCGGGTGTGGGGGAGATGTAGGTGGGTGTACATAGCAGATGCAGGTGTGTAAGAACTGCATTTATACATATTCGATATGTGTGTGAGGGCTCCCTCCCTATTTGAAGACCTATCCTCTGGTAGACTAATACTATGGTAATTGCAGGCTTATTCATTAAGCCATTGGTAATTGGTTCTTGTATAGCATGCAGGTGATGTTGGTCCTTCAATCCCTTCTGAAATACATCGGTATGTAATGAAATGTTGCTACATGAAAGCTGTCTCGTGTATTTCTGTCACAGATATTTGCACTCATTGGAGTTGTGTTGGTGACTGAACCTCTTTGGCTTGGGTTGCCACCTTTTCAAAGGGCCATAGTGGGACATTTACAGGACACACATCATATTTTAGAGGCCGACACATACCCACGGTCAGTACAAAGTATAGAACTTTACATATATGCCTATATAAAAGCTTATATTCTTGTAGCGGTTTACTTGCTTATCCTTTTTCTTGTTACATGTAGGTATTTTAGATACAGATGGCTATTTTATGCAACAATTACATTAAATATGGAACATGCCAAATGTCTAAAGATTGTAGGACATTAGTTGTACTCATTTTGGTCAGGACACTACTGCACATAGAGGGACTGCCCCTCGCAAAGTGGGACAGGTGGTAACCCTATCTTTGGCTCATGTCCATAGCACATATTGATAATAGTGTATAGACATATATACTCTCCATATCCTTTGTTCATAACATTCAGTCGTGGTGGAATGTGTGATTGCTATGGTCCATGTTATGCACATATTTGAAGACTTCAATCGCTGTATACGGCATACCCCAGGATTCAGGAACGCACACACTTCCAACAACCACGTTACCGTTCCCAGACTTCCAAACCCAACAATACCGAACACTTAAACTTGCGATAGTCAAACTCCCGGAACTAACACAAACACAGAACACACGCACACTGACACACTGCTACCCATCACATCTAAACAAACCATCCTACACTACATATGGCCAGGTGGCCATGCCACCATACACACCCCATGTGGGTGGCTGCACCCCCCACACCACACCTACTGTAATAATCTACCTCCGAGATAGCACAAACAGACACATGAAGCAAACCCACACACACACATTACAGTCCCCCAGAAACACACACCACACTCAGAACACACACTTACACAAATTACAGCAATCAGAAACACACTTAAATACAGTACATACCTGGACCACAGTACCAGATGTACTAACTAAATATCCCTTAACATTGTGATAATAGTATTCATAGTTCTAGTGTTCCAGTACTGTGGTCTTTTGGTCTTTAAGCCTCGTGATTACGCGCATCGGTATGTAAAGCATTCGGTATTTGGTAGTATCCTAGTTATATGTACCTCCATGACTGTGTAGATGTTGTTAACCTATCTATATATTTGCATATATATGTATATCCATATATATCAACATATATCTCTCTATCACCCTTTCTCTCTTATATTTTATATATATGTATATATATATATATATATATATATATATATACAGAGAGAGAGAGAGAGATAGAGAGAGAGGGAATACACCTTTCGTTGGGTAAATGGCGGTGTATACTATTGCCCGAACTCTGCCCTTTTGTGTTTTAACCTGTCACAATACACATCTGCCGTTGGTACAGCTCAGGTAGCTTGCTGGTAGGTTATTGTGAAGATTGTGTACATGGTTGCATCCTGGCAGTGGTCGTTTTACCTCTCAGAGCAGGCACTATTAGTACAAGGGTAAATAATGCACATTTCAGCAGCTCTGGGCAACTTTGCTCGTGATCTGCATGATATTCAGCAAAGGTTAGACCTGTGTTGCGCATATCCATGTAGTCATGTTTAAACGATGCTTACCGGCACTTACCAGTGCAAAACCTCACTAACGTGCTTAAATGTGTTCTAATGACCTGCATCCAACATCCATTATTCGGGACATCAGAATTACATAACAGCCCCTACAGGTCGTGGAACCGGGACCGTGCACGAGACAGTCAATGGCTTTACCACTGGGGCATCTGGGATAAGCGCAAGTGTTATGGTGTTTAGTATGTAGACTGTACTACGGCTGTTCCTCCATACTGCAAACAAATGTGTAACTCAGTTAGTTTACATATGGATGATACCTATTAATGGTATGTCCAAATGATGCTTAATGGATGTGCTCCAGCTATGGGAATCCATGTCACAGTGAGCCACATACTGTAATGTGCTACACCTTGCCACATCCATAACTGGAGAATGCTGGGGTGACAGATACCTGTCATGGGTACTCCCCATGCTTTGGAACTACATCCCTGATTACATTATAATGAGCCCCTCATTAACACATCAGGGAATGCTTGCAGAGTGGGTGGGGAACAGTGGTTACACCCCAGGGATCCCGCAATTGGCTCTGCTCCACAGAGGGACAGTTAGTTAATCAATGGGGTGGCGACAGCAGACACATTTTGGCTAGGTTTATGAATGGCCTCTGACAATTAGGCAAGTACCTACCGATATACCTAGGAACCTATACATACCGTATCAACACATGCTGTTAGCTTAATTTACTGTTCAGGTATTGCCTTACCTTGTGCCAATAACAGTTGTGTGTGCAATAGTTGAGGGCTGCCTATGTAGGATGCACACAGTAGACCACCTATACATGACAATTTACAGGTGGTCGTGTGTGTGTGCCATCCATTTTACTGTGTGTGCAGGTGGAGAAGTGTGTCAGTCCGTAGGGGCCTACACTGTCAGTGTATGTGCTATACATTCCCTCTTTGCCAAGGCATGGGCATATTGGGCACCCCTCCATCTGCCTACTGGGACTGGCACAGGGTGTTCATGGTCTGAATCCCTCTGTGCCTATGGTGCCCTTGGCAATTGCAGTGGGCTGTGAGGGCCTTCACCATTATGTCCCTGCTAAAGCTGTTTCCGCAGGATCATATTATGTTGCATGGCACATACTATGAAGATGTGGGCACACATGCCTGGAGAGTTCTGCAAGGCTCCACCAGATATGTCCAAGCAATGGAACCATGATTTCAGCATCCCAAACACACACTCTTTGATGATTCTGGTTTGAGCGTGTGCCTTATTATGGCGTTCTTGCATGGGTGTGTGTACATTTCTGATGGGAGTCATCATCCACAGCTCCAGTGCATAGCCAGCATCCCCCACAAGATGGCCATATGGGATGTCCCCCCTGACAAATACCTGGTACAGCTGTGAGGCATGCCAGATGTGGGAGTTGTGGTAGCTTCCGGGGCTGCCAGCACACACGTCCATGATAATGCCCTGGGCATTGCACACGACCTGCCAGTTGATGGAGTGGTATCCCTTGCAGTTTATGTAGCACCTACCATGCTCACAGGGTGGTGGCTTGATATGTATGTGCGTGCAGTCAATTGAACCTAGTACCTCTGGGTAGTCTGCTACATGGTGGAAGAGGCACATATTGCTGTCCAACTCCTCCTGAGTTCGGGGGAAGTATATATGCTCATTGGCATGTACTAACATGGCATCCAGGAACTGGTGGAGTACCGTGGATGCTGATGCCGTGAGATCCCCATGATATCTCCAGTTGGCCTTTGAAAGGTACCTGTGGCTAGTATTCTCAAGCTTATACATACCTTTGTGTCCACTGGGATGGGTTCCCCTCTGTTGTTTCTGGCTCTGAGGCGTGGCCGGCACAGCTCAATGATTTGCTGTATGATGTCCCTGTCCACCCTGTAATGCTCTACTATCTCCAGATCATCTGGCCCCTGGTAGGTTACCCTTGGTCTGAACATTCTTCTCCTCCTCCGGTGCCTGAGGTGGTCGTCGGCATTATCCTCCACACCAACTTCAGTCTCCATCACATGCTGATGAATCACAGCTATGGCAGCTCCCAACATGTACATTGTAAAAGTTCCCTGTCTGTTTACACTGATGGTGCAGTGTTTGGGAATACACAAGTGTGTGTGAGGTGCCTTCACACATTATACTATTGTGCTTTGGAAGCTGATGATGTCATAGGGTGTGTATGTACAATCTGAGCTGCAGGGTATCTTACTTATGTGTTTTACCGCAGGTGCTGCTATTGTGGTGCCTTTGGTGTTGAATTACATTTGCCTGCCGGAGATCACCTCTTGCCCTTGCCTTCACTTTTCAAACCCATTCCCCTCCCATTGTCAGGCATGCATCCAGCAGCCTGTTTTCTTATTTTGTACTTTCCCAACCCAGGATTGTGTTGCGAAATGTGTTCTATAGCTGATCTACTGCAGGTTTGCTTTGCTCTGCTGTGACAGTTCTCTTTTCTTTGCAATTCGGTACCTCCCCTTTCCTGTTCTGCAGGTTGCTGCTAGCAGCCGTTAGCTACTGTCAGTGGCCCACTGTGAGTTAATAGGTGTTAATTGCTCAGTTGTACTCCAATTACCCTACTGCAGCATTTCCTTATTGTCTTCCTGTAACCTTCCTGCTTCAGCTGTGGTGCGAGCTGCTCGCAGACGTTTACCGGGTTTCGAGTGCGTTGTCATCCACTTACACATGCGCTTTTGGTCACCTTGTGTGCTCTCAGCTAAGCAAAGCTATGGCTACATCCACACCCCTATCCAGCGGCTTTGCTTAGCAATGGGCAACCCGGATTAGCAATGCTCCAATGTGCTTACAGCTATGGTGGCACACCCCTCTGCTGATGTTATGTATACCTCCAGGCCACTCCTCAGTGTTATAGTGCTATGCCGTGTGGTACAGCCTTATGCCGGAAAGGCATTTGCGATTCAGTATTACTTGCCTCATTTGCATGGCATTGACTACTAATTCATAGTTACCGCGCCGAACACTGTCACATACCCTTAGCAACCTTTGCGCCTTAGTTGTGGTGTAGCATGCATACCATTGACTATTATGGCAAAATAATGATTTGTGTTACATTGCAATTTTATGACATCTCTATATATTTTCCTTGTGTTCTCATTTGTGCACACATGCCCTGTGGTTGTACTTTGCGTTAGTGTGGCCATGACATTAAATGTTATTTTTTATGTATTGTACATGTTTTTTTATGCCATTGGCTGTATATTTATCCATTGGCATATGTTAACTTTGAAATACGTAAGTTTGGTCCACTTTCATGGCTCCAATGTTCTGTTTGAAAAAATGTAAACCATTTTTTTGGTTTACATTTCTGTATGCTTACGCTACACCTGCACCACTTCATGAATCGCTATGTACCTTCCTTTGCATGCTGCACTACTGTGCATGGGGTGATTAGCATACATGTGCCAAGAGCTGCACAGATTTGGCATATGCTGGTAGTGCACATGGAATCAGATCGTACCTGAATCGCTCGGCAACCATATTTGGCATTAGACCGCCTATGCTACACCTGCACCTGGAGCAAGCTTCATGAATCCCGGGGTTTGTAATTGTATAATAGCATCAAAAATAGCAAAGACTCCAGCAAAAACAGTATTCAAAAGCAATATTATGCATAGTTATAATTCTAAGAGTATTACAGCTGCATTCTAATATCAAGTTGCTAGTATATAAATGAATCACTGACGGTATGAGTAAGTGCTAAAGGAGTTATGGGTTAAGCGTTTGGAATGCGCAAAAAGAAAAACAAAGTATGTTAGCTGAAATCTTTCCAGGCTGGAATGGGTAGTTACAAGGAATGTTGCATAACATAAAATGTTACTGGTACTAATGTTTATAAGGTCAAAGAAACAAGACTGGTAGCCAGGCCAAATGGCTTACGTTTTTCTAAAACATTATTGTTAAGTATTCACATACAGCATTAAGCAAAAACAACAAAAGTTTGCAAGTAAATACTACACCAAGTACAGTCAGTACATGGGCTATGCTATGCAGTTAAAATAAATTATGCAGGTCCCTTTACAAAAAGGGAGGGTCCGAATAGTTAGTATTAACAGTAAACATCTTTTCAAAAATGGGTAAAAGCAATTTGTACTATAATTTTGAAAGTAAAAGCAACAGCAAAAGTTTTATAAAAATATTTTCTGCTTTTAAAAATGGCCAAAAAATGAGCAAATGTGTAACACTAAAGTGTCACAGACTAGGTAAAAGCCAAAGGACAAGCATACATTAAATTGTCACAGCATAAAGTAAATAAACAATACTGCAATAAAATGATGTATACTACAGGAGGAAGGGCATACTTTCAATTTTACACTAACTGTGTAAACAGTACTGCAAAAAGGACTCAAGTAAAAGTGCAAAGTGTTAATACCAAAAATACATTTTAATGTTTCAAGTAACGTAAGGCTTCAGTTTAATGCTAGGTTTTAAAACTGGACTAAGTGTACATTACAGCCATGTATATACAAATGCAAAAACAATCTGTACAAGCAAGTGTATTCTATACAGTATATAGTAAATGGTTTATTTATGTAAATAAAGTAACAAGTCAAAGCTTGACATTTGTGACGTGTTTTTTTTTCTTCAGAAAACAAGACTGCAATGTCTTTGCAATAAAATCCTCAAGCATTGTCAATGAATTACTGTATAGGACATTACTGTATAAAGTCATATTCAGATTTATCCAGTTTTCATAGCAGTGGCGGCTGGTGACTTCAAATCAAAGGGGGGCTTCAGGAGACAGCTGAATGGGTGGGGTCAATGGGAATGGCTGTGGCCAACTAGAAAGGTGAGGAACTATGCTCAAAACCACAAAAACTAACTTTAATTAAATATGCTGCCCTGGGTGCCAAACCTTCATTATGACAGTCCAATCAAGACAAAATGAAGTGTAGAAGAAAAAAAAATATTTCAATCCAGTGGCTGCATGACAGATTACTTAATATCTAGATGGAAACAAAAAGGATGCGAGGCATGAAAAAATAAATTACTTTTTAAATACATTACTGGAATGCCAGTCAAAATCTAGTATAAGAAAAAGAAACAGCTCTTAACTCAAATCACTTCTCCTTGCACTCCAGTTCTAATTATAATTTATATTCAGCTTTATTAAAGTACCAAGTAACATGCTGAAAGTAGCAATCTCTGTGATACCCCCACTTGTAAAAATGTTTCTTATCCAAAAAAGACCTGCTGCCTGACAACAACTATCTACTTGTTTCATGGGGAAAACATGATCAAAGTAAAAAATGAAAAGCAAACAAGAAACAAGCTCAACATATATTGCTTAAAGGATTACTGCACAGGATAGGGACCACACATGATAGATTGGCATTTTGTTTAGTTTGCAGGTAAAGCCTGTAATGAGCTTAACATAATGTAATCCTGTCCTTTATTACAAATACTGTCATATGCATTTCAATACCCAAGGCTTATACATTATCTAGTTATGTAAGTATTCTCTGCATGGCAACAACAGAAAGGCTTTCATTGTTGGCAATGCTGCTTGTTAAAACTTACTTGCATCTTACAATATCAGACAAGCTTACCTGATGGTCATTAAAGCACTGCTACTTAAACACAGAGCAAAAGGCACTTTCTGAATAATAGTAAGCATAAATCAACAGTATAAAAATATGACAGAAACCAGAACATTCTGCAAAATCAATGACAGATGAAAAGCCACTGTAGTACTTGTGTTTATCTTGGATGGGGGGGGGGATAGTCTGCACATTTACACTGCATAACTGCTCCTTGCCTTGCTTGGACACATCCAGAGTCACTACATGGGGGAGTGGGGTGCAACAAGTTTGTCACAATTTGAAATGTCTCTGGCTGACTGCGATGGCCCTGACACATTTGTCATACCTCTCAACCTTAGAGCAAGAAATCTGGACAAAGCCATACATAGAAGTGGGACAAAGGCCCAAAAATAAGGACAATTTTTAAATATTGCTCTTATAAACTTAGAAAGATAATAGAATAGTAGGTCTTGCATTAGTATAAATTTTCTGAAAGGTACGAAATCTGAAACTCAAATGTCTCTCATTATTTTCTAACTTCAGTCTTTATTGATTTGCCACTAATTTGCCAAAAAAACACAATTTTATGAAAAATGGACCAAAAATGTGATGCAAAAATATAAAATAGCCACACAATACAGCTGGGAACCTGTCAAAGAAGGGACACTTTTTAATATTAGTACTGCTACCTTAAGCAGCTGAGAAAATAAAATAATCTACATGCATTTCTGAAATAAAAGTAATCTATAACTGATTATTATAGTTATTTATTAATTGTAAACCCTCCGTGTTTTCTTCAAAAATTGCCATTTTGCAGAGGGATTATTAAGGGAAGAGCAACATTTTAAGCCAAAATAGAGAACAGTTGAGAGGTTTGGATATGCCTAATTCTATAAAGCAATTTATTTGCACATACCTCTCAACAGGAAATCTGGACAGGCCAAATATATTGGGGGAACATACAAACACTACTAAAAATTGCTCTTGTATAAACTTAAGACAGTTGATAGAATACCAGGTCTTGCTTTAGCATGCACTTTTCTGAAAGTTATGACGTAAAACTCAATGTCTGTCATTTAGTGACTTCATTCCTAAATGATTTGCCAGAAAACCACACATTTTATGAGGAACAAACCAAAAATAAGAAGCAAATATCTATTCATTCTGCAAAAATATGGACAGCTGAGAGGTATAGTTCAACCGGGGCTGTCTGAGTTTGCTGCCCTTCCCCTCTCAAAATTATGATCGATTGGAGCATCCCCCTGCAACCATTCCAATGTCCCATTCCTTGGTTATTTTGCCCCATTTACCATAAACACTGTAATGCACATACTGCTTTACTTCTGTGATGATTTGGATTTCATTTGAGAGTTTTTTATTTTACATTTTTACAGCACAAACCCCAATAGATATCTGCTAAACAAAGCAATGCAGTCTCACAATGAAAACAGACTTAGCATTAAAACTTGTCTGCCCTTGAAACTCGCATGCATTGAAACAGCATTGAAACCCACATTCAAAGAAAATACATTTTGCCAGTGGCAGATAAAGATTAACTTTGGGCTGTTTTCAAATCATAGGCCCCTTTTGGGCTGTTTTCAAATCATAGGCCCCTTGAACATGAAACATACACATGCTCTTTGATATACCTTCCCGATTGTATTAAATTGTATTCCTTGTACAATACAGTACAGTTGTTAGAGGGCATTTTAAATTTATTGTTTTGAACATTTTTCCAGTAAACAATGAAACAAAATGCATGCACCAATGACAAAACTACCCAATTCAGAACATTTCCATCATAAAAGTCTACTCAACCTTCTACAGTCCACCAGTATCAGTAAATATGCACAATCTCTGAAGTAGTAAAAGTCATCTAAATAATTCCATATTAAAGAAATCTGTAACAATGAAGAGGCTGCTGCTAGCAAACAACTTTATATGTCATTGTTTATTCATCTACAAATAAACTGCCTGTTGCCCTTGAGGAATAAATTCCCTATGTTGCATGCATTAAAAAAATGATAAGCTAGTAATATCGCAATAGGGACTGTATCGCAAACTGATAACAGGTTCATAGTTACTACTCTAGGTATCTTCACCAAAAAGGACTGCAGTATCCACCCCCTTTACAACACAGTACAGTATCAGCAATGCATCTATTTACTGTAGGAGTAGAACCCACAGCCTTCTGCATCAAAAGCAAGTACACTACTTGTTGTGCTATTAACAAAGCAAGCAAACTCACAATAAGCACCACTAAAGTTTTGTTCCCCTGCAGCTCTCAGCTCCTTGTAAAATCTACTCGACACCCAGTTGTATCTCTGAACTTTGCAGCACAAGAAATCTGGAAGAAGCCGAAATTTATTGGGGGAGGGGACAAAAGCCCAAAAACTAGGGACACATTTTAAACATTGCTTGTATAATGTTGGAAAGTTGTTAGAATAAAATGCTGTGTTACCACCATACATTTCACTGCCATGTCTTTAACCCAGGGGACCCTGTGCAAAACAGTCAGAGAAACATATCACTATGCCAAATCAGCTGTTTTGTGAAAGAGAGGAAGACAAATCTAAATGGCTACCATTTAGTGAATTCAGTTCTCACCATAGCTATCAACCTCTTAGCACAAAACACTTGAACAAACCAATAATGGGGGAATACAGCCCCCAAACATATTCAGTGAATTCAGTTCTCACCATAGCTCTCAACCTCTTAGCAAAAAACATGTGGACAAAGCCAGTAATGGGGGGGGGGGATACAGCCCCCAAACATTCAGTGAATTCAGTTCTCACAATACATAGCTCTCAACCTTAGCACAAAATACCTGGGCAAAGCCAATAATGGAGGGAATACAGTCCCAAAAATAGGGACAAATTTCAAATATCCATGTTATAAACTTAGACAACTGCTAGAATAAACGGTTTTGTGTTACCATGCACTTTCTGAAGAATATGAAGTCTAAAATTCAAATGCCTGTTATTTTTAAACATTTAACCAGGAAACTAGTCTGACTTGGAACAAAAGACAGTTTTCAGCAGAGCAGGGAGAAACTTGAGACACATCTTTGTAAGATGGAAAGACATGCAGACTCCACACAGAAGGCACCCCACCCAAGAATCAAACCAGAGAACCTGTAGCTATCAGGCAGCAATGCTCCCAGTTCATCACTGCACTACAGACTTTGCAAGGAAAAATGTAGATACAGAAACCATAGATTTTATGAGGAACAGAACAAATATGAGGCAAAAATCTGCAAATTTTTTTTAGAAATGGTGGTGGATAGGGAATTCATGTCCTTGCCACCTGCATCCAAGGTACAGGGTTCAAGCCTGAGTATCTCTACCCACCACCATTTGTTCTCTCTAGCCACCAGTATATAGCAACTGGGGCATTACACACACATCTACCTGCTGTAAAAAATGTGTCCAGCAGTATAATCCACATGTATCCAGCCAGCGACCATTTCCACACCTACCCGTTTCACAAACAAAGCCTGCACAGCAGTGAAATCCCTGCGAGATCTCAGTCCTCATTGGTTCTGCCTGCAGTCTGGAACTCCTCTGTTCTGTGTGGTCATCACTGCACAGATTCCTGGGTATCTCTTTGTCTGTATCCGGACTGCTGACAAAGGCAGTCTGAGTTCCCCAATGTGTCCGCGCATGCGCAGAGGAGTCAGGACTCGTGATTTTTTTTTCTTGTTTCACAGATTTTTCTTTTGTTTTTTCTAGGTGGGAGGACTGCAGTCCTGCAGTCCTATAGCATGAGCCACCCCTGTTTCATAGTTATGGTTGTCATCATTGTGTTGAGAATATTAAACTGTGTTAACTTGCTGTATTAAAAGAAAACTAAAGGTTTTGTTTCCCAATGTGTTTTTGGTTAATAGCAATATAACTTGACTAAAAGTACATACTAATATAGACAATTTTAAATTTAAAATAAAACAGAGGGAATTTATACAGTGATAGATATGTTTGAAAATGTATAAATGCATGTGCATGTCTATTTGCTAGTTAAATGCATATACACATCCGTTGCTATAATATATGTAGAAATAATATAGTTAGTTAAATACATGTATTTATGTTTAGTAGCATACATATATACTGGTACAGCTTGAGACAAGCTGAATATTCAGTGTCTAGAACATGCTTCAAGGACTATAGATAAAAATGCAGCTGCGAGACAAGACAGGCAGCATTCAACACAGACATCTGCATTTCATTTGCATCATTCTGAATATCAAAACAGAAGGAATTACAATATTTCACAAATAAAACTTAGTTAAAAATGCTACGCAAAATAGAACACAAGACCATTTCAGTTCTAAAAAGCATACAGCATGTACTTTTGGGAGAATAACATTTAACACAAATAAACATTTCAATAAACAGCTCTATCTCTATTAGATGCTGTACATTACCTCAAAAATTTAACAGATCTGACAAGAGAAGATATCATGTAAAAATGTCACAGTGTGTAGACAATAACACCAAAATAAGAATAACCTCAACAGGGGAAGAAAAGGGTATAATTTCTACCAATACTCTGTTTATTTGTATAACCAACACAGTAATACAAAGAAAAGGACCATGGGTTAAAATATTTGCCATTTTGAGTAACAGGCCAGTACTTCATGCAGATCAAATCGTAAAAATAAAACAATATTGCACTTCGATATTACATTTCCAAGTTTTAAAGATACCAAATGCAGATTTAAAAGAACTTGGTATAAAAACTAGTAGAACAAGACATTTCACAGATTGTACATTTACAAGCACAAGAGAATCCTACTATTTAATAAGTCATTACAAGTATCTTTGATTGACAGATTACAATTTAGTACTAATATATCTAAATTTGTAAAGTGAACAAAATGTTGTGTAAATTGCCTTCAAATTTCAAAATGTTTGTTAAAGTGGCACCACAGTTGTATGTGTGGTTTCAAATAACCCAGTGTTAATAGTAAAAGACAAAAACAGAAGCTGACATTGCCCATAATTGGTGGGACATATTCACAAGATGGTCATCATCTGGAACCAAATTGCTAAATTGGTTAATACATCATGTGTTGGTAGTTTTATGGGTAATAATAATAATGACAGCTTATAATTATTTTATATGCTGCAGGTAACAAAGAGTTGCAATAACTCAACAAGTTATGATTGTAAATATGAGCAAAGTGGTAAATGCTGTAAATACCAATGCTGATGAAACAAATGCAGTCTTTTCTTTAAGTGAAGTTTAGTCCGTTCCTCAAAATAATAAAATAATGGGGAACTGAAAGAAAATAGTATTCTGTCTCCATTTAAACTGTTGTTAGCATGATTATTAGCTTGAATAAAAAGCTGCAAGAATGATATGAAATATAAAGGGTTAATTTAGAAATAGTATAAAATGCTGAAAAACAAGGAGTATTAAGTGTGCTGGCATAGCTTAGATATTGGCATCCATGTAAAGGAGTATGCTATTGAGAAACAAAGACTGTAAAAATAACTGCGCAGATGGCAGCTGGAAGGACATCAACGAAGTAAAGAGATGTAACATCAAGTTTCACATAGTGCTGGAACACCATGTTTCAGATAATGCAAGACTGAGTTTCCATGGATAATCAAACTACAAAGAACCAAGGTCAAGGGAACAAAGGAAAACTGTTATACAAAGAAAGAACTGTTATACATCAGACTCCGAGAAAAAATATCAGACCTTTTGGTATAAATATGAGTGTAATAGTAAACAAGCTTTGGGAATTTGCCATAGAAAGCTGACAGCATCTGTGTTGCATGCTTGTAGACCCAAAAGGAAAACGTAATAGTAAAAAATGCATATTAACTGAAGCAGTGTCTCTGTGTATTTATTGTACTTAGTACAATACCGTATTAAGACTAGTTGATCACAATAAGTAGTTAAATATACTTTGGTATGCTTGCATGTAAATGCAAGTAAAAGCAAAAAGCCAACAAAAGACGCCATATAACTTTTATCAGACTAAAGGATTTCTAACTGCTGAAGTTTATAAAGGACAGACTAAAGGATTTTTAACTGAAATGCAGTTATTAGAAAGCTTGTGAAAATGGCAAAATTAGGAAGTAAGAGAGCTTCTCTTAAAAAATAAATAAGTATTTTCAGACATGCCTGGGAAAACTAAACTGATACAACACCTGAAATAAAGGCTAGACATATATATTGCAGTCACAAAAAATATCAGTAAGAGAAAACATTCATAAGTTGCTTGGTTGGGTGTATGGAAGAGACACAAAGTGAATGGAGCAGCCTAATAATGCTAGTTCCTAAACCTACAGTAAGGATTAGATTCTGTAATTATGTTAGGAAACTAAATAGCATATCAAAGCTTGAAAGCCATCCCATGCCCAAAATATATGTGTTGTTAGAGAACCTAGGAAAGGCCAGATAATTCACAACACTAGACCTGATGAAGATATTCTAAAAAATATCACGTACCCCTGCTAACAAAGAAATAATCTTTGCAAACTCCACTGACTTATTTTGGTATATAGTGTTAACATCTGGTCAACATGGGTTCCAGCTGCCTTTACAGGCTGATTGGTAAAATACTGAAGCCTCACTCATCATATGCTGTTTCATACTTAGATGACATTGTTATTCAATCAAAGTACTGTGCATTTCACTTATCAATACTGCAGGCCATTCTAGCTTTGATAAGACAGGCAGGCTTGACTTTAAATGTTATGTAAAGTTAACTGGGCATGGTGGGAGTCATGTGCTTGAGACATCTTATAGGAAGATAGGTGGTAAGACCACAACTAGGAAAAATAGAGGCCATGAAAAAGTGCCCTGTGTCCCCCACAAAAAAGACACATGAAGGCTTTTCTTGGTTTAAATGGGTACTAAAGAAAGCTGTGTGTAATTTTCACAGGTTCATGTGTTTATAGGAGGTTGTTGATCCCAAGTATCCCCAGTTGTTCTTTTTGGGTAGTTCGCAGAATGGATTTATGAGCAGAGCGGGTCTGTGATCAACATCGGCTACCCCTGTCCATGAGGGACACGGGTGCCACCCTAGGGGTAAATTTGCAGTCTCCCATCTAGTTATCTAGGTTGTGTTTGTATAGGGTCAGTGAGGAGCTCTGTTTTACATGAATAGGGTGTCTATTCCAGAGAAACAGCAGTCTCTGTGAGACATATCCGTCTCTTGACATGTTCTGTTAACATCACAAGCTAGGTTGAGATCCCTAGAGTGAGTAACTCTTGTGCCATTTGACATATGGATGTGATGCATTTCCATTAGGACAGGGTTGGAGATTGTCCTATAGGCCAGGCACAAGCCACCTCTCAACAGCCTACAAGATACAAAGTAAAGTGACGGGGCTTTTAGCCTGTCCATGTAGGTCATGATTTGGAGTCCCTGTATTTTCTTAGTGAGAAACCTCTGAAGTCTCCCCAGCTGCTGCAAGTGTCTGATGAGGTACATGCAAAAGGGTGCATCATACTCTATTTATGGTCTGATGAGGGTTGAATACAGTGGAGTTATAACATCCCTTGAACTGGATGCTATGCCCTTGCTTATGAGGTGTGCGTCGTAGAAGGCTTTCCTTAATACTATGGAAACTTGGTAGTCAAAGTTCAGATTGCTATCAACCTGTGTTCCCATGTCTTGCACCACTGGGTTGGAACTCAGAGGGGTTCTGTCAATATTGTAATTTGCAGGGAATTTTGTTTTGCCAAAGGGAATAATAGTGCATTTTTGCATTTAGTTTTAGACCATGGCTTTGGAACCAGTCATTTATTTGTGCGAGCCCTTCTTTTTTAATATGTTGACATCATTGGGGACTCAATGATTGCTCCCAGTTTGCAATCATCAGTGAACAAAGACCATCTATTTTTTGCCTGGACTTCTGAGGAATAGTTGTCAAATAATAAGGGGCCCACCACAGACTCCTATGGTACTCCACTGTTGATGGGTCTACTGGTGGAGGTGGAGTCACCGATTTTGACAGAGTGTGTTCTGTCAATGAGATAGTTGGCTAGCCATCTAGTAAAGTAAGGATTAATTCTTATCTGGGAAAATTTTTCAATGATGCCAGAGTGGGGAATTGTGTCGAAAGCCTTACCAAGGTCGAGATAGGCTGTGTGCAGTGTCTTACCTTCATCCATGGTTTTGGTGACATTCTCAAAGATGTTTTCCAGGTTTAATAAGCATGATCTACCCTTAATGAAGCCCAACTGGGTTGGGTCCAGTGTTTGGAGGTCACCCATGTCCTTGTTGATAAGATCCGTGATAATTCTTTCCATGGTCATGCAGATGAGGCTGGTTAGACTTATAGGTCTGTAATTAACACAGTCAGTTGATGGCTCCTCTTTATGCAAAGGGATGACTGTTGCTGTTCTCCATTCTGCAGGAACATAGCCAGTTCTCAAGTTATGATTAAAGGCAACACCAAATGAGTCTGCTAGGTCTTGTTTTAGATTGTTTAGCAAACAACCTGGGTTATTGTCTGGTCCCAATGAACTGTGTTTTTGGCCTTGGCGAGCACAGAGATGACCTGTTCCCTAGAGATGAAAGGCAGTTTTTTTTTTTTTTTTTTTTTGTTAGCAGCCACACCCTCCCTCCATTCCCCTTGTTTTTTGGTGAGGTTTTTTTTGCCAGGATATGCATATTTTATTACTATTACCAGTCCTTTTACAGATCTCACAAACATAAAGGGTTCTATTGAGGCAATATGGACTCTTGAGGCAAATATAATATTTAAGAACTAAAAAGGAACCTATGCTCTGAACCTGTGTTAGCAATTCCTTGATTTACTAAGGACTTCACTCTATTAAATGATGTGTCTGTTAGAGGTAGGTTTAGAAGCAGTGCTATCCCAAGGCATTCAATGTAAGTAGCACCATATGTGCTATAACAGCAGGAAGTTGAACAATACAGAAAGAAAATTCTCAGTTACTGAAAGCGAGTGTCCAGCAATAAGGTTGTTTTTTTTTCCCTTAAAGTACTATTCATTATATGGACACTCCAGTTTGGTAACTGCAGGGTTCTAGTGTCTTAGTATGCAGAATGATGTCCAGATGAAGTTGTGTATGTGGGCACTATGACCACTAGCCCTCCAGCCCTATCATTATACAGTGATCCACAGCCAAGGCCTAGTTAACAAAAATGCTGATGTATTTTCAAGGCCATTGTGACATCTTTAATTTGAAAAGGGTGTATGTACCTTTCACTGTGCATTGGGAATGAGACAATACCATAGTGCAAGTCAAACAAACTATGTATTAATTAGTTAACAAGGCACATTTTGACAATTAATGTTGCACAAAAAAAGTAGCAACAAGACAGGAAGATCATTTTTTTATGTGGAGGCTCAGAAGGATGAGCAGGAGCTTACTTGAAGGTTCTGGGGATATGGAGTATGAAAGAGCATTTGGGACAACTTCTGGGGGACACAAAAAGGAATCACCCGGATTACAGAAATGGAATTGGGGCTTTTTGAGGCCTACAACTTTATACTTCTAAAAGACAATCTGGAAGTGCTGTCTAGTACAATAAGTAGTTGGTAGAAAGTAACCAGAGGCACTGTTTTATGTTCATTTTGAGCTGCAAACCAAGTGGGCTGTCAATTAAATTTACTGTGCATTTTTTAGATAAACCTGTGTTTTACATAACATGAAGCCTCCAATGACTCTTTGAATCATCATCACTATCATCAACAACCTTCATTTTTGGGATGTCATTGACTGTTGTTATTTCTCGCTATTCAATGCCACTCTCCTGCCTTCTTTTATACTCATGCCTGACTTTTGCAAATCCTATATCACACACTCCATCTATCTCTTTGCTGGATAACATTGTTTCCTCTTCCTTCTTCCTGTCTGTCCCAAATCTTATTTACTGCATTGTCTTCTGCTTTTTGGCACATGTAACTGAACCACAGTAATCTGTTCTCTTTGACATTTTCTGCAATTGAAGCTATTTCAGCTTCTGCTGTTATGCCCTTATTTCTTCATCTATCCCATAGTGTGCATCCTACCCTCATCTCAGGCACTTCATCTCCATTAACTCTAGCTTCGCCAAATGTTCGGAATTACTGTTTTGTTCACCTTACTTTTCAGTTTCTTTGGCATTTTTCTGTCGTATACTACACCTGACACTGTGCCATATGGCTGCAGCCCCTCTGCTTCTAGCTCTGACCTTCTCATTCAGACTTCCCTTCTCCTCAACCACCTCTCCCAGATACTTGAAGCTGTTAACCTTTTCTACTATTTTCCCTTCTCTATCCATTCTCATCTTCTTCAGAACTCCACCATTTGCTACCATTCCAGCTTTCTTATCTGCATTTATTTTCATACCATGTGATTTCAGTTATGCATTACATTCCCATATCCTTTCCTGAAGTTCTTGCTCAAAGTCTGTCTGTAATACCAATTCATCTGCATACAGCAACTTTGTTGATCTCTGTCCTCTGACCTGCTTTCTAATGTAATCCATCACCAGTATGAACAGCAGTGGGCTCAGAGCTGAACCCTGGTGTGTACCCACTACCACTGAGAACCTCTCTGTATGACTGAGCACTATTTGTACTTGAGTCATTAGGTCCTTGTACATAGCTTGCACTAAACCTACCAATGTTTCTGGGACTCTGAAACACAGTAATACTGCCCAGATCATATTACTTGGGACCTTGTCATGTGCATTCTCCAAGTCTTGGAATGAACAGTTAGTGTCTTTCCTCATTTAGCTTCTCCTCCTCTATCTGTCTCACTGCAAACATCAGGTCAGTAGTGCTACATCCTGATCTGAATCCAAGCTACCCATCTGCTATCTTGCATTCTACTGCTCTGAGTATTCATTTATCAATTACCCTCTCCAGAACTTTCATGCAATGTGACAGGAGTTTGATACCGCAGTACTGCCCACATATGTGAATGTCCCCTTCATTCTTGAACACTAGCACTAGTATGCTTATTCACAGTCATCTGGGATATGCCTCTCTCCCCACACTGCTATGAGTACCTTCAGGAGCTATTTCTTCCCTAACTCACTCAGCATCTTTATCATATCTGGTATGACCTCATCTGAGCCTGCTGCTTTCCCTGACTTCATTTTCCTTAGTGCTGTTCTTACTTCTTCTGTGGTGGGCTCCTTCTCTTCTCTTATGTTAGGCTGTGTCTGAGGTAGCACAGCTTCTGTTGGGTTTTCTTCATTCAGAAGCTGCTGGAAGTATTCCTTCCATTTACCTTTGATGTCCTGTTGACTGGTGAGCAGGTTGCTGTTCGCATCCCTTATAAGTGGTGTCTGACTATCTTGTCTTTCTGTCTTTGCCTTGCAACCTGATATAGTTTTTTTTTTCATAGGGAAATTTTCATAGTTCAGTAGTAGGCTAACTGCCCTTATGGGCCATTTTAAGCCTAGCTAATTATCCATTGTGAGAATCAAACCCTGCACCTTCTGATTGTAAGGTCAACACTTTAACCATTATGCCAACCTCCCACTACTGACTTACTTTCCAGAGGATGGTAGAGTGCCTCTGCTGCCTTTTTCTTTGCTATTGTAACTCCATTCTTAGGTTCTTTGTTAGCCAACTTGTGTATTCCTTCCTAGCCGGGTTCATCTTTTCCATCTCCCATTTTTTCCTGCATTCCATCTTTCTTTTGATGACTTCCTGGACTTCTACATTCCACCACTAGCTTTGCTTATATACTTTATTTCCACAGCTGGCTCAGACACATATTCGCTCTGAAGTTCTCACACATGCTATTTTGAGGTGCTGCCATTCTTCTTCAACTCTTCTTGAGGTGCTACAGCCCTGAGTAAAGTAATTCCTTGAACTGTTGTGCCTTCTCTCCAGCCAACTTCTAGGTCTTCAGGCTGGTTTCTGTTTACCTTAGAGCTGTAAGGAGCACCATATGTGCTATAACAGCAGGAAGTTGAACAATACAGAAAGAAAATTCTCAGTTACTGAAAGCGAGTGTCCAGCAATAAGGTTGTTTTTTTTTCCCTTAAAGTACTATTCATTATATGGACACTCCAGTTTGGTAACTGCAGGGTTCTAGTGTGTTAGTATGCAGAATGATGTCCAGATGAAGTTGTGTATGTGGGCACTATGACCACTATCCCTCCAGCCCTATCATTATGCAGTGACCCACAGGCCAGGCCTAGTTAACAAAAATGCTGATGTATTTTCAAGGCCATTGTGACATCTTTAATTTGAAAAGGGTGTATGTACCTTTCACTGTGCATTGGGAATGAGACGATACCATAGTGCAAGTCAAACAAACTATGTATTAATTAGTTAACAAGGCACATTTTGACAATTAATGTTGCACAAAAAAAGTAGCAACAAGATAGGAAGATCATTTTTTATGTGGAGGCTCAGAAGGATGAGCAGAAGCTTACTTGAAGGTTCTGGGGATATGGAGTATGAAAGAGCATTTGGGACAACTTGTGGGGGACACAAAAAGGAATCACCCAGATTACAGAAATGGAATTAGGGCTGTTTGAGGCCTACAACTTTATACTTCTAAAAGACAATCTGGAAGTGCTGTCTAGTACAATAAGTAGTTGGTAGAAAGTAACCAGAGGCACTGTTTTATGTTCATTTTGAGCTGCAAACCAAGTGGGCTGTCAATTAAATTTACTGTGCATTTTTTAGATAAACCTGTGTTTTACTTAACATGAAGCCTCCGATGACTCTTTGAATCATCATCACTATCATCAACAACCTTCATTTTTGGGATGTCATTGACTGTTGTTATTTCTCGCTATTCAATGCCACTCTCCTGCCTTCTTTTATACTCATGACTGACTTTTGCAAATCCTATATCCCACACTCCATCCATCTCTTTGCTGGATAACATTGTTTCCTCTTCCTTCTTCCTGTCTGTCCCAAATCTTATTTACTGCATTGTCTTCTGCTTTTTGGCACATGTAACTGAACCACAGTAATCTGTTCTCTTTGACATTTTCTGCAATTGAAGCTACTTCAGCTTCTGCTTTTATGCCCTTATTTCTTCATCTATTCCATAGTGTGCATCCTACCCTCATCTCAGGCACTTCATCTCCATTAACTCTAGCTTCACCAAATGTTCAGAATTACTGTTTTGTACACCTTACTTTTCAGCTTCTTTGGCATTTTTCTGTCGTATACTACATCTGACACTGTGCCATATGGCTGCAGCCCCTCTGCTTCTAGCTCTGACCTTCTCATTCAGACTTCCCTTCTCCTCAACCACCTCTCCCAGATACTTGAAGCTGTTAACCTTTCCTACTATTTCCCTTCTCTATCCATTCTCATCTTCTTCAGAACTCCACCATTTGCTACCATTCCAGCTTTCTTATCTGCATTTATTTTCATACCATGTGATTTCAGTTATGCATTACATTCCCATATCCTTTCCTGAAGTTCTTGCTCAAAGTCTGCCTGTAATACCAATTCATCTGCATACAGCAACTTTGTTGATCTCTGTCCTCTGACCTGCTTTCTAATGTAATCCATCACCAGTATGAACAGCAGTGGGCTCAGAGCTGAACCCTGGTGTGTACCCACTACCACTGAGAACCTCTCTGTATGACTGAGCACTATTTGTACTTGAGTCATTAGGTCCTTGTACATAGCTTGCACTAAACCTACCAATGTTTCTGGGACTCTGAAACACAGTAATACTGCCCAGATCATATTACTTGGCACCTTGTCATGTGCATTCTCCAAGTCTTGGAATGCACAGTTAGTGTCTTTCCTCATTTAGCTTCTCCTCCTCTATCTGTCTCACTGCAAACATCAGGTCAGTAGTGCTACATCCTGATCTGAATCCAAGCTACCCATCTGCTATCTTGCATTCTACTGCTCTGAGTATTCATTTATCAATTACCCTCTCCAGAACTTTCATGCAATGTGACAGGAGTTTGATACCGCAGTACTGCCCACATATGTGAATGTCCCCTTCATTCTTGAACACTAGCACTAGTATGCTTATTCACAGTCATCTGGGATATGTCTCTCTCCCCACACTGCTATGAGTACCTTCAGGAGCTATTTCTTCCCTAACTCACTCAGCATCTTTATCATATCTGGTATGACCTCATCTGAGCCTGCTGCTTTCCCTGACGTCATTTTCCTTAGTGCTGTTCTTACTTCTTCTGTGGTGGGCTCCTTCTCTTCTCTTATGTTAGGCTGTGTCTGAGGTGGCACAGCTTCTGTTGGGTTTTCTTCATTCAGAAGCTGCTGGAAGTATTCCTTCCATCTACCTTTGATGTCCTGTTGACTGGTGAGCAGGTTGCTGTCCGCATCCCTTATAAGTGGTGTCTGACTATCTTGTCTTTCTGTCTTTGCCTTGCAACCTGATATAGTTTTTTTTTTTCATAGGGAAATTGTCATAGTTCAGTAGTAGGCTAACTGCTCTTATGGGCCATTTTAAGCCTAGCTAATTATCCATTGTGAGAATCCAACCCTGCACCTTCTGATTGTAAGGTCAACACCTTAACCATTATGCCAACCTCCCACTACTGACTTACTTTCCAGAGGATGGTAGAGTGCCTCTGCTGCCTTTTTCTTTGCTATTGTAACTCAATTCTTAGCTTCTTTGTTAGCCAACTTGTGTATTCCTTCCTAGCCGGGTTCATCTTTTCCATCTCCCATTTTTTCCTGCATTCCTTCTTTCTTTTGATGACTTCCTGGACTTCTACATTCCACCATTAGCTTTGCTTATATACTTTATTTCCACAGCTGGCTCAGACACATATTCGCTTTGAAGTCCTCACACATGCTATTTTGAGGTGCTGCATTCTTCTCCAACTCTTCTTCTTGCTGTGCTACAGCCCTGAGTAAAGTAATTCCTTGAACTGTTGTGCCTTCTCTCCAGCCAACTTCTAGGTCTTCAGGATGGTTTCTGTTTACCTTAGAGCCTTCTCTGACCACTGCTTGCAACTGATTGTGGCAACTAGTGGTTTATGCTGTGGGCCGACTGTTTCACTGGGGATGACTTTGCAATCACTGGTTTCTACCGCAGTGTCCTTTCCTTACTAGGAGAAAGTCTACTTCAGTTGCATGTTGGCCACTCTTATGTGTGATCTTGTGAATGTCTCTGTTTCTGAGCCATATGTTGTCTACTATCAAACCAATTGCTAGACAGAATTCTAGAATGGCTTCTACTTCTTTATTCCTGTTGCCCTACTCATGTGGACCCAGGCAGTCCTCATAACCTGTTCTGTCTCTCCCTATACGTACATTCAAGTCACCCATTAATAACACTGCAGGTCCTGCAACTGCTGTATGGAAGCAGTCTTTTCCTCACTATCACAATCCTGCTGTGTGGCATCTTTTCCTCACTATCACAACCCTGCTGTGTGGCATAGGCTGAGATTATGAATACTGTCCTATCATACTGCCATGAGTCTATCACTAATTCTGATGACATCCCTCACTCTTTTCTAAAGCCTCACCCTTACTAAAATTCCCACACCATTTCCATCCTGTCCTCCCCCTGAGTAGTAGACTCTGGATCCCAAGCCAAGTGGCTTTGCTGCACCGCCCTCTTCTCTCCCTGATACATAGGATGTCCAGCCTCCTCCTTACCATTATGCCATCCACTTCCAAGCAGCATCCTATCTGTGAAGGCACACACTGACTGTAACAATTCTTAGTTCATGTTTAACAAGTTGATGGTTTTATGTCCAGATTTCATTCAACAGAGCTATCTCAGGTAAACCAAGCTTGACAACTGTACACTGTTTTGCAAGTAGATTATTGACCCAGGGCTGCTTGGCTTTATGGCAGCATACACTGGCCAATGGGGGCACATACTCCACTCCCACCATTAACATGAGTCCGTGGTATAGGTCAGAGTAGGCCGGGTCCTCAACCGGCAAATACCCATGCCCATTTGGAAACATTAGTCAACATGACCAAATCACCTATAGCCACACTTTACACCACTGAGTAGTTAGCCCTACCATGGCACACAGTGTGTGATCCATGTGTGCATCACAGTAAATGCCCAAAGTGATTGTTTTGTACCACTCTTTCTCCTATAGAACACCACATAGACACTTTGCTGCTACCTACAGTCCATTCTTTGGTGAGTTTGAGATAGAAGTACTCAGCATGTTTTTCGGAGGTGGGAGGAACCCCACAGAGACACAAGGAGAACATGCAATCTCCAAACAAGCATTAGTCATGAGTTAGGATTGAACCTTTTGCAACTAAGGTGAAACCTTAGCTATTATACCACATATATATGTTATAGCACTGAATCTTCATTTCACTGAAACCCTAATAGATGAACATATTTAATTGAAAATTCATTTCACTGAACTGGCTAGGCTCAAAATGGTCCACAAGAGTATTTAGCCTAGTACTAACCTATAGTCCATTAAAGTGGTAAATTTATGCTGTGTGTGTTGATAAAAGTATTTTATACAATGATAGCAATCAAAATAGCTGGCACCTTTTAGATCATAAAAGGGTTATTAGTATTAGAGTTCTGTTCACTTCTGGTCTCTGATTTTGTTTTTAGCCATATAATCTGTGGTATATTAGAACTGTGAATATCTATTAATGTTTTGGTTAATACCTTTATGAGAATACAATGTAATATTTGTTTTAATATTGCAGATTATTCTTCATTTTCACCACTAGAGGGTAATGTTTTCTATTTGTTTGCCTAGGTAGCTATGAGAACCAGCCCTTTGGTCAAAAATTCAGAATACTGAATGTAATGTCAGCACAAGTGATTGAATACTCATATGATAGTAGAATGCTGGCATTGCTTAGCTGGAGGCTGCAGTGCAGTGGGGATTGGAAATTTGCATTTTCCTTGAGGCTGTGCAGTCTCAGAGTTAGCAGTATGTAAGTAGTAGGGGGTTTGGAGGAGAAGCCCCCCCACATAGGCATTACAGACTGGTTTGTCCATGTATAAAATATGATTTTATTATTTTGTATTTTTCTGTCTTTTGAGTTTTGAACTTTGCAGATCAATCAAAGTAGGTTTGATTTTTGTGAGTGAATGTTTCACCTTAAACTCATTTTGTCTTCTCACAAAATATCTACAAATTGCATGAGTATACGTTCATAAATAAATATATATATATATATATATATATATATATATATATATATATATATATATATACATATATATATGTACATATATGTATATGTTGTACCTGCTTAGACATTAGTATATTCACTCACACACATACATCTACATGTTGAAATATATTCTCTGTACCTTTGAATGACTGGGCTGGATGATATGTTTGTGAATACATCAAGGATATGTATATCTCAGATGGCTTAGTGGTAAATCACTTTGGCTATGTTATGCATGGTCTTGGGTTCAGGCCTAGCAGAGGTTGTTTATTTTGTTGCTAGGCAGAACAAGGGCCAATGCGTACAGAGTGATTAAGGCACGTTAAAGCAGTTGTATGCAGGTTTGCACGGAGGTAAGCACTGCTAAAGTCTGGTTACAGTTTCTTATACTCAGTTAGTTGCTGAATGGGTTAACCTGTGTAGGCATTGCTTAGCTCCAAGCAAACTAGTGAAAACTTGCTTACAACTTCTTAAAAGTGCCTCAATCACTCTGTAGCCAACGTCCCTTGTTCTGCTCAGCAACAAAATAAACTGCCTCTCCAAGTCTTGACTCCAGGACCCTTCACTCCATACACAAAGTGATTTATCACTAAACAATAGAAGCTATACATAACCTGAAGTTTTCACAAACATATGATGCAGCACAATCAGTCAGCAGTACAGGAAATGTATTATTATCATACCACATAACCTGTTAATGAAAGAAGTCTGGATAAAGCATGCCACACTGTGGGTACAAATAGGGATATATGTCAACTAATGCCCTGTTACACTTAAAATGTTGCAAGTTACACAGTTATATGTATTAAAACACATATGTAGAAGGAGATGAAGTCTGAAACACAAAAGTGTTGCCACTAGTTACTGACTTCAGTGCTGCGATCATCCATGACAATTGCAAGTGAATGAGGAACAGGCCAAAATATGAGCCGAACATGCATGGACATATGGACAGATATATATCTGTAAATGTAGACAGATAGATAGCTATATGTATATATATATATATATATATATATATATATATATATATATATATATATTAATGTATGGCTCACAAATAATCATATAACAGCAATTGTATATAGATACATACATATGTTCATATGTATGTATATGTATATATATATATATATATATATATATATATATGCATATATATATATATATATATATATATATATATATATATACAGATGTATATATCTATAGATACATATATATGTAGATATAACCATATGCGATATATATAGGTACATACACATATACACTCTGAAAAGGTATTAGTAGCCATACATATGTAGAAGTAGTGTGGAAGTACTGGGTGCAAAGTATATCTCTCAGCCACAAGCCCTTCAACTGGCACCTGCGAAATGTGTAGTGTGGCAACCATTCCCACAAATGAGAATACTGACATTAAACATATACCCACCCTCAATTCAAAGGATATGATGCGACTCACAGGTATGCATACATAGATAACCTTTATTCCTGTACTATACAATAATGTATGCCAGTACTGACACCACATAAGGTTTGAAATATGTAATCAGTCATGAATGCAAGGCCCAAACAAAACAGTAGATACAAGCAATTTGTATATCTACCATACGATGCTGTCCAGGCCAAGGCCTTCAATAAGTACAACAGTAGGAATAGGATTTGCCTTCAGGATATGTAACAATCAACAATTACAGATATAGTTCAGCAGCCTCCAATTATACCCTGTAGTCAAGCCCTAGGGAGAAAAGTAGCACTTGTGTTAATGTCACAGTATCTTGTACATAATATTGCTTAACCTAACACCTCACTATCATACTGAATGACCCTCTTCTTAACAATTATATCACTGAAAAGGTGCCATAGCCTAGGTTAATGGCATAGAACCCCCCCCCACACACACACACATAAAATGCTGTACATGGGCAAGGAACACTGTGTACCACACACTTATAATGTACAAGGGCACATATGTGTTCTCCAGCTGTTGCCCCCATATATATGGACATGGCCCAACAGTTGGTGTGGGAGTCCATGACATGACTGGGATGATAGCAGTAATGCTAGTGGTAAATAATGATAGACCATTACCTAACAACCCTTCCTGTATCACAGCAGGACAAAGACTGGCATATATGTGGAGGACATAGGCAGGAACATAGGGCCATATTTGCATTATTGCTGTTACACACCCTGGAAATTGCTGGTGTTACAGGATTCATTGCAGCATACCCTTATGCAGGGATATGACATTGAAATACAAATGGATATAGCCATGTACTGGAAGCACTCAACAGACAGAATGCCACAGAAATTTATGGACAATACCTGTGTGGTGCACAGACAAAACCTAACAGCCAATCCCCCAGGTATCATACGGATAGGCTCACAGTTGAGAGATATGCAGACAGACAACATTCCATGAAAAAGTACCATGTACACAGAAACTCTGTAAGAACAGCAAGATACGTTGCACACAGCAACACTACTCACGCTGTCTGTAGGTCTGGAACCTTACCCAAATTTGGATTTGGCCTGTGTCTGCAGGTTCTTCTGTAAGAGGTATTGCTACCTGCTGTCTGTAACACTGATGTCCACACACAGGAAGGAGGTCATCCATACTGTAAAGGTAAAGGGACAATGCCCACAGAAGGCATCAATTTATAGTACAGGGTTGCCATGACAGTGGTTATCTGAAGTACTACACAGCAGACTGCATTCAATTAGCATCTGGTGGACACTGACAGGTGCAGAGGCCACCACCTGATCATGTGCAATACCAACAAAAGCATGCTGCAATCTATTCAAACCAGCTCAATCACTCTACTCGAGAGACTGAGAGAGAGAGAGAGAAAAAAAAAAAAAACTTCAAGAAAGTTCACAAAGCTCAGGGTTGTGTTACAGTGGAAACAACATAATAGATATGTGAAACAGATATGCATTTACTGGCATGTAGTATATGGCATAGAATAATAGGATGTATACTGTGAAATGATGTATATGTGCCATCAGTACTTGTTCCTGTAATGATGTGCTCAACAACTGCACTGGACAGTAGTATCAGTCCCTGTGGGCAGTGGGACATACCTGTCAAATGTGCAGACCAGCAGTGATTGGCAAAGATGTGACCCATGATATCTGTGTTCTGTAAATTACTGTGGCCAATGGTTGGTGGGGGTATTAATACCGCCATGATAGATACATGGGTGAGAGACCACACCACCTGCAGGACAGTCATGTTAAAGTGCAGCATAGCATGCCCAACTGCCACAGAAGTATAATATGCTTATCTAAAGTTTGTCACCGTATATATCCCCATAATGTTAGTCTGTGTTCACATGTGACAACTGTGTGTGTTGCAGCAAGGCAGAACAGTTCAGTTGTGAAGTAAAGATAGTACATGAGTGTGGTCCAGATGTTCATATGCACCCAGGGTTGCCAGACGTCCCTATTTGGGCAGGACTGTCCCGAGATCAGCAGCCTGATCCCGAGTCCCGCCCTGCCAGTTTAAATCCGGGCCAGCCTCCGCTTTGTTTATTTTATTTTTTTTTTTTTTTTGATTGTCCCGTATAACTGGCATACGGGCCAATCAAAAATTGCTAAACACAGAGCTTCTTGTGTTCCGCATTAAACACGAGAAGCTCCGTGTTTAGCGATTTTTGATTGGCCCATATGCCGGTATACGGGCCAATCAAAAATCGCTAAACACGGAGCTACTTGTGTTGAATGCGGAACTGCAATGCATTAAACACGAGAAGCTCCGTGTTTAGTGCATTATTGCAGAGCTACTGAGTGAGCTCAGTTCTTTAATGTGGAACTGTGTTCCGCATTAAAGACCTCTTTTTTTTTTTTTTTTTTTTCTGGTCTTCACTTGTCGTGAGAGACCTTCTCTTTTTTTTTTGTCCCTACCTAGGGGGCTGGAAATCTGGCAACCCTGTATGCACCCCACATACAGATACATATATGTGTGACACATATTCACAGCTATGTATGTGTACAGAACCTCTGACAGTTATACATTTATATAGGTATATAAACACAAAATTATATCTACACATATATGCACATATGTATCTATCTATCTATCTATATATATATATATATCTCTCTCGATATATATATATATATATATATATATATATATATATATATATATATATATATATATATATATTTATACAGACAGATATATGTGTGTGTGTGTGTGTCGATATATATATATATATATATATATATATATATATATATATATATATATATATATATATGAAAAATATATATATATATATATATATATATATATATATATATATATATACACATGTCAATACATTTTCCCTACCATGACATGTGTGAGAGAACATCACACATCAATACACAACATATCTACACAGCAGTACATGGCTGCAAGATGGAGTGTGAAGTGAGGTGTGCGACCCATGTTGGGAACACATTGCAATTGTATGGGATGGTCGGATATATATGTTGGTGAAGGGTATTAGGCACATATGTGTATGTAGGTCTGGTTGGGTGATAAACAAGACAGCATACAAGGCTGGTATATGATACATGTGATGGTTAGACACCGTGGATGGGTAGTTACATTTGGAATGTGGAGTCCATTGAGCCCCCACATGGGAACAAAGGGAACATGGTGCCCACTCATGGACAGTCAGAACAGCATCTACATGGACATTAAGGTGCCTGGGCTGTGTGCTGGGCAGGAGGGACATGCATGTCAAACCTTGTGTATGTGTACTGCATGCCTCCAGGTGATGTAGCACATACCCCATGTCACTGTGGACCTCCCTATGCCCAATACCCGTGACCTACCTGGTTGACAGACACATGTCTGTGTGTGCTCCATGGGGGGGGGCACACCATCCCCTGGGGTGCCACATGAAGATAGTGATGGAACAGTAGATAATGGGGTTCCATGGTGGGCCACGGATGTGATGTAGACTGGTAACAAGTGCACATTAGGTTGGAGTGGTGTTCCTGCTGGCAAATAACCCCTACACATACTGGTGTGTAACTGTCATGGAACATATGTGGGCTGTAATAGGCCACACGATCCTAGAACATGTCCAACAGCATGCATAGATATCCCCAATACTACAGAATGGCAGATGTGTAGCAATCACATAACAGGCCTACACATGCATATGTGGAAATATAGTGGCAGTGACAATGGCATGCAGGTGAAATATCCTGTAACAGCCCTACAACTCTAGTATCCCCACAGGGAACATGTCTATAACCACATAGCAGGTCTCTCACGACATTACAATATATGGCCCAATGGTACACATACCGGACACATACCACTAGCGTAGTGTGAACATCATGTTGGAGCTGATATGGTGACGGGAGGCTGATATGTGTATTGTATTATGGTAAACTTGACATATGAGTTGCTCAGATATATTTCCATCATTATGCCTTTCAGGGAGTATGGCACACCTGCAAAACCCTGCATACAATGCCGCTGAGGAGAAGATCATCATCACCAGCATTATCCACAACTATCAGCTGCTCTTCTCATGGACAAGCATGGACCAGCAGGAGAGAACAGCCATGTGGACTGATGTGGTCCACAGGGTGAAGGAGGTGGGGTTGCACAGCTGAACTTATGAGCATGTCCGCCACCACTGTAGTGACCTGCTCCAGCAAGTACAACGTCATGCCGCTGCCATGCGGGGTGACCACCTTGCAACGAGGGGGGCCATAACATCCATCCCCCCTCACTAGAGTGGAAGAGCTGCTCATCAGGCTGATAGCACCTGCACACTCGCTAGAGCTCCAGACCTATATAGTCATGGAGGTGGGTGCTACTCACACACCACACATTGAGCATGCAGGTAAGGTTCCAGGGCATATCAGTAGACTACTGTAGTGTATGCATCTGTACAGGTAGACCATGTGTGTGTGAGATGTGGGGTATGTTGCTGTGTAGTACCGATAAGCAGTAATGCATAAACCATAGTACTGTGGACTTCAGCTGTTGTTGTACTGTAATATTGCTGCCACCCTGTAGCAATGCCACAGCTGTGGTGACTGACATCAACTCTATCCCATGTCAATGTAGGTACCTTTGGGGTACCAGCAAGGCAGCAACCAGTTGCTGGTGAGTATGGTTTAAGGTTATGCTTGGCAATTCACTGTGCATGTCATAGCTAAGGTGTAGGCCATGTACACATCTTACACACCTAGCCATAACGCATGATGTACATGTGCACTGACACAGCACGCACCTCACTAATGGGATTACCAGCCTCAAACACATGCAATACACAGTCCATCTCAGACAACTGTGGTTACACTCCAGTGCACATTGCCCAGGCACAGCTGACATCTGCCCAACATACACAGCTATGTCATTCACAGAGCAGTTGAACATGATACATATAACGACATCCCACTCCCTCTGCTAACACACTATCCAGCATCCTAAACCTAATCAACACATTACACAGAGCATACTGGAGAGATAGGGCCCTGTCCTGGCGAATCACCACACTCTGGAATGGACTACCCATACATGTCAGGCAATGCTGCTCATTGACCCTCTTGACAGAAACACTTGGCAATTGGATGGGGAATGGGGAATACACCCTGGGTAGCATGTGTGTGCCACAGCATGACAGAGGCACAGGGGAATAACATTATTGGTGGTGCATGGCAGGGAACCCCTGTGGCTAGGCTTATGTAGGCCCCAGGACCAATAGAACAATACTCACCTATGAACCTATGTGTACCACAGGCAACATCAGTCATGGTCAATAATGGTCTCTACACTCACCATAGATACAGTACAATGTCTCTATGGTTGGTCTAATGGTAATCTACCACTCATACATGCACCACTGATGATAACCTATGTGAATACACATCAAGCAGTCACTAAACACAAGTGTCCACATGTAATCCAGGAACACACAGAGGCTGTGAGCAGCAGCTGAAACATACCTGACACACATGGGTGCAGTGGGTTCCAGGGGGAGGGCCATCACCTACAAACAGAAGCCATGCATCACAGCCATGTATAATGTTGGTAATGGGGATTGACTACAGTTTCACTGCATGCTGTTCAGCCCCACATGTCCTGCATGCTGACATGTGTGTAATTACAGGTATGTGTGTGATACTGTACTGCACCATTGCCTGCTATTGTGTGTGTTATGGGATTGTGGAAGCTGTCTGTAGGTGCTGTCTGGTGTAGTGTATGAGTTGCCATGTATGTTGACTGCATGTATGTATGTCTGTGTGTGTGGCCATGTCTGCACATACACGTGTGTGTGTGTGTGTGTGTGTGTGTGTGTGTGTGTGTGTGTGTGTGTGTGTGTGTGTGGTGTTTGTGTGTATTTACTGTTTAGCTGTGTTGTACAGGTCTTACAGTCTGTTCCCTGTTTTCCCCTCACAGGTGGCGAGGTGGGGCTGCCCCCCCCCGCAGGGAATCTGATGTCACTGATACAGACAGTGACCATGAAGATAGGTGTGTTGAGGCACAGGAAGGGTCATCAGGGGCTGCAGCTGGGCCACCAATTGACAACCCAAATGTATCCACACCATCCATGCACACAGTCATACTGCCTCTACACACCTCATCATCATTGGCCCTAGCTGAGGGACAGCCTTTGGTTGGCATGGGCTGGGACAGTGTGGTATCTATGGCACGTGTGTCAGAACACAGCAGCCATAGCCAGATGTCTGGCAAGGAATCACATAGGCAGATGTGCAGGGGTGCTCATAGGAGCACTGCTGGTCATCATGCAGCTGGCAGATGTGCAACATCTATTACAAATACACTCATGTTCCAGACTGTCATGGAGGCACAGGCACGAATGGAACAGTACACCAGGCAAGGTCTAAGGGTGCAGAGGGCTCATCGCACCTCTGTAACTGACAGCATCCGTGACCTAGCAGGTGCCATCCGTAATTACATTGAGGTCATGGATAGATGGTTGGGTGAAACATTGGAACTCATCCAAAATGCCATGTCCATGTGTCAGGACAGGGCAGGATGGTTGTGACGGCCACATGGACGTATGCCAGCAACACCAGCAGCTGGAGGTTGCCGTGGATGTCCAAACAGTCACAACCACTCCCATAGTGGCAGTACCAGCCCCAGCACTGTGGGGGGGTGCTGTCCACAACCTGTCAGAGCAGGCCATGTGCACGTGGCCCTGGCCAATCCCAGGAGGGACCTGGATCAAGTGGATGTCTGTCAAACTCGGGGGACAGTACCCAGTCTGGCTCTGTACCTGATACTGCCTGTAGCACCCCTGCCAGGCACAGGTCCTGTGTCTGCGGCTGAAGATGGTGAACTGCAAACCCTGCCAGGTACAGTCTGCAGCTATCCCACAATTCCCTGTATAGGGCAGCCACATGGAGGAACTGTGTGCATGCAAACACACACACACATAAACAACGAACCTAGGGCAACGACATACCTGCACACACTACATCACCAGTGACCCATAACAATACTCAGCCCCCTCACACACATATGTTGTCAATTGTATGGCTCAGCCTAGGCCTCTGGCAAACCAACAACACACCCTGTGCATATGATGATATCTATGCCACTGCCTGACATCTGTACCATCAATGCAGGGACAGGCTAACATGGTTCTAATGCACAGGGTGACTGTACAACAGTTTAGCAATGGAATGATGTGTAGCATGTTTTCAGCAGTAAAGTGAAATGCTAATGTCTTGGAAGGTGTAGCTGTGAGCCATGATGCATCATAGCTTTAATTAACAATGCTGTATTGTTGTCACCAGTATCTGTTGATTGTGATGTGTTTATCCATGTGCCACATGGCTGACGGATGTAGTGGTTTCAGCAGGCCTTCTACAGTGGGCACCAATAAAAGTGTAGTGGGTGGTACACATGCCATGGCTGGGTACAACACACAGTGCCTTTGGTTAGGATGCAGTACAGGTACAGAACTGCACACATGGAGGTATGTCCTCATGCATGTAACACATCTGTTACACATGTAATCCCACCAAGACAGGATAGGCACAACCACAAAGTGCTATATATGCAGTCTGCAATGTGGATGACATTGAATATGTTAACAGCAGGGTGCATGTCCCTCTCCCCACTCTACTACGATCCTCACCTAAGTAACATGTGTGTGCCAATGGGGGTGGCATAGCCCTACCCTTAGGAGGGTGTGAGGCACTCAACTACTGTGAATGGTGTAGACAACAACTAACAACCTGATTACATACACTGTACAGTATTACAAACAGCTATGTGGGGTATAGATGCAACAGTAACTGCAAATATGGCAGTCATGTCCACAACAGTCACACCCAATGAGTTATAGCAACCCCAGTAGTGCTGCACATCTCAACAGTGTGGAGGAGGGTATTGACACATCTATGACCTGTGAAGGACTGTATGCCCACGGGATGGCACCTGTGGTATGTAGGCATATGCCAAACAGTCCTGGTGGAAACATATCCTGTGAATGGATGTAGATCCCGTAACAACTACACACATTCCTACAAGCGGGATGGTGTACAAAAGCCTGCTATGATCTACATAGGCATTGTGCATCTCCTAACCCTCATCTACACCTGTAATGATTGGGTTGAGGAGGTATACCAGATTCAGCTTGTATTCTCTGCCTTTGACAAGTCCAACATTGGTGGGGTCCCATGTATTGAGATAACCAGTGACATTGGCCATGGGTTCATTGTTGGTATGTTCCATGTCCCTGCAGACCACGGTCATCAGGCTACTGGGTGGTAGTTCCCAGTTGACAAGGTGGGTTTGTGGATATCCATGCCAACATTGGTGAAACTATTGTCAGGTATAGGGCTATTGGATTGTATGAGGGATCCCAGCTACTTACTGCACCTGCCCAGGGGGTTCTCCCCAAGCATGACATTTCACTTGACTGTACTGCATAATATGTTAGTAATGCCAGCCTTACATCTTACAGATGGGATGGAGTACTGCTAACATGTACTGCCCTTGTCATGTAAAGTCCTGCTTATGGGATTTGCTAAGGTTGGTATTGTATTGCAGGCCAGACGTATTTGGCTGGGGGGGGGGGATACCTGTCCATGCCATATGTATGTTGTTTGGGTCTCTCAAACCCATCAATGGTGCATACTTGGATCATGTGAAGATGACAATGGAGGGTGAACTGCCTGCAAGGTTTGGTGGAAGTTTTAAAGTCAGGGTAGTTTGAATGATTCCTATTGATTTGTAGAAAGGCTCTTCTGGGTTGCGTCATACTTCTCAAGTGTTCAGAGTTTTGGTGCATATCCGTTTTTTCATGGATCTGTACTTTTATATCAGATCATTGAGGACTGTAGTCAATGAGTAATTCAAGATTCATATTTTATCCTCTTTCAGTAATTTTAATTTGTCTAGAGTTTTTGAGTAAAGAAGTTGAGAGTTATGAGTTGGGGTTTTAGTACGAACTCTCCTAGCGGCAGCATTCAAGAATGTGAACCAGGTCTATTGTAGTATTAACTGCTCTATTATTATGGTTTGTGGGTCTGTAAGGCAAGTGAACTGCACTCCTTGATCAACTTAATTTTTTGAAGCCATATAGACTGGTATATGGAGTAGATTGAGAAACCCATAGCCCATAAAGTTGAGGTTGTTCTTGATAACTTTTTCTTCTTGTAGTGACTGCTTGCAAAGATCGCAGTTTAAGAAGAAAATTGCCACCACATATAAATTGTTTTGTAGATAAGTTTGTCCAGTCATTCATGTAACGTGCAAGTCTCTTATTGGTAAACTGCAATCTAAGTTAGACCTGTTTGTAAGGGGCACTCCTCCTAACACACAGTAGGAGGAAATAGTTTGTAGATAGAACAGTCTGTATTTCAGTATAGTTTCTTTACAGACTGTTGAGGGGATGGTATATGCCTCGATCCCACTCTGAACCTTTTGCTTATCTGCAAAACATGTAGTATCAGAATTATTTAATCTAGGGATTTAATTTTGTTTGCAACATGAACAGGTCATGTCCTTTTCTAGGGTCAGGTATGTATCCCACAGAATTCTCCTTCCCTGGGACAGAATTCCCATAAATGTGAAGCAGAGCTCTCTTTTCTAACCTTGTTGAAGAGAAACCTGGGCCAGCATATAGGATAATGGATGCGCACCCCAGGTCAAGCACCCATGTTTCTGATGGACAAAGGCATTCTATACATTTTTGTTCTAGCTTACATGCCTCCAATAACCTCTAAGGCCCACATACGTGTGGCTTCATTTGGGATGCTTGACTATATGTATAAAAATCCAGTGATCATTAGCCTAACATACACCCATAAAGCTGTATGGGGTGGTGACCAAATTCAGACTCAGCCCAGGTGAAATGGAATACATTTTACAAACAAAACAATATAGAAATGTAATAATATTTCAGATTTTTACATAGATTACATATGTATTTTATTGAATAATGTAATATGTCACTTTCTGAAGTGGGTCAACCTTCAGAATCAGTGAGGTGCTTTTGAGTTCCATTGACAGTACCTCACAAAGAGGATTACTGGCCTCAAACAAATACCCTACACTGACCGCCTCAAAAAACTCTAGCTTTACTCTGTAGCATATTGACTACTCCGAGGTGATCTCTGCTTAACATATAAAGCTATGTCAAACCCAGAGCTGTTGGACATGCTACACCTAAAGAAATCCCAATCCCTCCGAGCTACACGCTCTAGGGACCTAAACCTTGTCATCACAATAAACAGGTCATGCTGGAGGGATAGATTCCTGTCCCAGAGACTTTCCATACTCTGGAACAGGCTACCCATCTATGTCAAGCAAAGTTCTTCATTAGCACTCTTCAAGAAAAATCTTGATGATTGGATGGGAAATAGGAAATACACCCTGGGGATCACTTCTGTGTTTCTGCTCGACAGTGGCACAGGAAAATAACTTTATTGGGTGGTGTAAACCAGGGAACCTTGTTGGCTAGGCTTACGTAGGCCCTTGGGCTGATAGCCTAGTACCTACCCTACCTATGAACCTATGTGGACATATATGTTGTGGTTACGTTCCCAGTTCCATCTACAGATGTATGTCCATATATGCCTATATTGATATATATGTGTTCACCTTTGACAGGGGGACAATCATTCCTATGAATGGCCCTTTCTGCAAACAGAATGGACTAACCCCTCATTTCTTACTGCACCACAGTTAAGAGAACTGCAGTTCTACACGCACCTTCACTGACACTCGAACTACAAGTTGGAATACATATCGTAATGGTGGGGAGTATGACTCCCTGCACCCCCCTCTGGGGGGCTGGGCCCCCCACAACCCCCCCTACTGTGATATACAAACTCCTAGTGTGCACTACATTGGGGATAGGCAATTATTCCCCATCCCTACTATAGTGGCATCCGCAACCAATTTGCCTAATCTGCAATGAGTGAATGCATACTGACATTCGCACATTACACATTCTATGCATATATTGCAGGATTGTGCAATGTTGAGAACATACTTTAGGCCTATCAGCTTCTGGACACATGGATTTCTCCCTTTGAAAGGTGAGCCATATATATGCTGACATATATTCATTCCTAGTGCTGTCTATATGTGGACATGTGGATATATACATATATATCATTGGCTGTATGTGTATCTATGTATATCTGTATATACTGGCTTATAAATATATATATATATATATATATATATATATATATATATATATATATATATATATATATATACCTATATCTACATATGTTATATCCATTCAGTGAGGAATATATATACAAACACAAATACATCTACATGGTGGAATACATTCCCTGTAGTGTTGTATACCTGGGCTGAATGATATGTATGTGGAAACATCATGATTATGCATATCTGCCATGGCTTAGTGGTAAATCACTTTGTGTATGATGTGCAGGGTACTGGTTAGGAGCCTTGCAGGACCTGTTTATTTTGTTGCTGGGCAGAACACACAAACCTGCTTACAACTGCTTTACAGAGCCTTAATCACTCTCTATCCAATGGGCCATATTCTGGCCAGCAACAAATTAAACAACTCTGGCAAGGCTCATACCAAGGACCCTGAACTAAGCCATGACATTTGCACAGATATTCACTGTTTCAGAAACATATCAGCCAGTCCTGTCATGCAACAGTGCAGAGAATATATACCAACATCTAGATGTTTGCGGGTGTAACTATAGTGCAACTTTAACAGATACAACATACCCATATATGCATAGATACATATGTATTCATATGTATGTTGTTTTACTACCTCTATATACATATATATCGCTATCTATGCACATATACCTATATATCTGTTAGCAGATAACTATATCTATATAGGTATATATGGCCATACATATGTCGATAGCAATTGTTGATAAACAAATACACCAATGTCCACATGCACCGTTAATGGGGTTGAGAGGCCCCACACACTATACGTCATGTACGAATAGGCATCCCCCCCACAGCCAAACACCTGCACCCTGCAATACACTGCCAAGTACAGTCTGCCTCCCACAGGACATGTAATATGTGGAAGCTGTCAACGTCCCCAGGATACAGATACACACACACACACACACACATACACATATATGCTGATACAGATATACATACATATATATATATATATATATATATATATATATATATATATATGTGTGTGTGTGTGTGTGTGTGTGTGTGTGTGTGTGTATACACACATGTGACTACACATACACACGCAGATATATGTACAGTCAGATACATATGTAAGAGGTGCACGCAATATGGAACAGCCAGTATGCCTACAGTTAACACCTGAACAACTGGACACTGTATGACCTAAACATACAAATGTCAATCATTGCCTGCAACATATACCCATAGAAAGGGCATAGTAAAGACACCACACACAGACATGCAGAAATGGGACCCCTTTAATTGTGTACCATAATGGTCCTATATGCCATATCACATAGCTGTTCAAATACTGACAACCATATAAACGGAGTACTGCAACTGTGAAACAGTTACACTTATAAAGTAGTCTGGAAAGGTTCACAACTGTTGCAGTCCAAGCCAAGCCCTTCAGAATGTACAATAGTGCCGACAGACTGGGCCACAGGGTACCATACAATCAACAGTATGTACTGCACATGTGTAGCTCAGCAGCCTCTATCTACACTCTGTACAATCTCAGTAGGAGGTATAGACGTTTTGTGATCAAATGGGTTGTACCCAGAACATAACAAGGCATAACGCACAGAACAGTCTGTATTGCAGGAGGCAGTAGGCTTGCAGTACCCAAAGTCATGTTAGTAGTTGTAATATAGGTGGAGTATGAGTATGCGGTACTGTACATCCACATACCTTGTGGCAGCTCACCACTGATACCCCCACATTTGTAACAGCCTAGGTCATTTATGGTGCTCCCCACCTGGACTCAATAATACAAGACCAGATACCACCGTTACATACACTGGCCTCTGCAGTGCATAAGGGCGCACATGTGATGTGTAGGTGATACCCACACATATATGGCCCCAGCCCCAGTGTATGTGTGGAGGATACAACAGCAGTGTACTAATGGCAGCAATGGCAGTGTGATATACTCACAGCCCACTACAGAACAACCCCCAACAGCATGACAAATGTGCAGACCTTGGTATGTAGATGGGGACATTGGCTGGAACGCAGGTATATATGTGGAACACTGTTGCCATACACTAAGCAAGGTGTTGGTGTTACAGGATAGTCTGCAACATACCCTTAGTCAGGGAATTGGTGTTAGATATAGACATGGATGTAGCCATGTACCGGTAGGACACAACACACACACTGTCAGTGTCATATCTGACACAGGGCTTGTGTGGTGGATGGACAACACATGATAGGCATACCTCTGCCCAGCAAGAGGTAGGCCCACAGTAGTGACCTATGCAGACAGACTGCATTCCAAGGTACACTAATATGTACACACATATACCCTGTAACACCAGTACTATGCAAAGCATTACACAACTCTACCCACAGTCTGTTTTCAGTTCCTGAACTTCCTACAAATATGTGTCCGCTCTGAGTGTGCATGTTCTCCTGTAAGAGGTATTGCTACCTGCTGCCTGTATCACTGATGCCCACACACAGGACGGATGTCTATCATATAGGAAATGTGTAGGGACCACGGTCACATGCTGTAGGGATCTATAGTGGGTGGTTGCCATGACAGTGGTAATTCAATGTAGTACACGTGTCATTATATATCTATGGCTATCTGGATAGGTATATGTACATATATTTCCACCATATGTCCTGGACATGGAGTGTAGCCATACTCCAGCCCCTACAGTCCCAATGTCGTAGTGCAAGGGGATGTCATGTATGTATAGCAGGTATATTACTAGACTGTTGCTACTGTCATGGGGATTGTCTTCACAGACATGGTTTGTGTGGATGCTGAAATCTGCTTATAACATGTGTGCCATTGGCTACTGATAGACATCCTATGGAAATCATTGTAAAGTACCGCTGCTAGCATGTAATGCCCCTGTGGAGTGCAACAGAGATATTGGCCACTATATATGGAACTTCAGACACACCCTGTACAGTCCAGAGGTATACACATATTTCCTTAGTGCACCACATGTGTACCAGGCCAGACAATATGGATGTAGACAGCCATGTAGATGGGTACAACACATAACGATTGGTATACATTTGGCACCATAGGTGTTGGATTCACACACTCCTTTCTGGCCTGACACACAATGACTGCTGGTACAGGGATGACATGGGCACATACTACCTACTAGATATTGAAAATACATCTGTACAGCATCCCACTTGTCTGTCTGACATATATGACATTTATGAGAGTCCCAGCAGCAGTACATCTGGCAAGTATCTACACATGACATCCCACTGGTTAAGTACACTAAGCTGCTAGGCATGTAACAATGCACTGTACAGGCTACAGGTAGACTGGCTCAACACTGGCCTACATCTTGTATGGGGGAATGCTCATGTACCTGCATATATAGCAGGCTCAACAGCCATGTCACAGCACAGGGTAAGATACACCTGTGTGAAAGTGCATATCCACAACCAACGTGAACACAGCTACAGCCACATATGGTAGGCTAGCATAATATTGCAGTATATGGACTATCTGTTCTACACCATTTTCATATGTGCCAGTCACAGAATGTCCCTACATATACTGGGCTGCTACACAGTTTGGTCTGATGGCTGTCTGTGGTATGGGACATGTGTGTGTATGGCCCTACAAATGTACGGCAAAACGGTACCATACATTGGGGCAACATGTAACATCTGATAGAAGGGGAGCTAGGACAATGACATCTACCACAGTCTGTACAAAGGCTAAAGTAAATATTAACAATACACACACTGCCGCCATTCACCATCACTACACAGACCTTAGTACTGTACAAACATCCACCGAATGTCCAGCTTATGTCATGAAATATAACCCCTACTGTACATGACATGTGTAACAATCTTATATATCACTGGCTTGTTATCAGATATGATGACACTATTTATGGTGTACAGCACATATGCACCACTTCATGCACGCCATATGTACAAACGTTGACAGTGATGTGGCTGACAGCACATACACAGGGCCAGTATAGACATGTTGCTGTGATAACCTTGTATATTTTCCATTGTAATGGTGATTGTTGCAACATATGTTCTATGAGAGATATGAAGTCAGTAACTGTCATGGCCTTCACCATCTACAGACTGCAATCCTCACACTACCATCTGTATTCCACAGAGAGATGCACTGCGGATAACCCATGAAACCATAGGCACAACATTGCCCAGTCTGCAGATGACCCTGCAGATGGGGATTCCTCATATACATGGAACTAACATGGCAGGTATTACTACATGTATGACAGGCATATCCAGACAAACAGTATTAAACCGACATTACTCCAAATACAGTATAGCAGCACTTACAGTCTGTAGTCAGGTCAGGCACATCCCCCTCCTGTTTTTTGCCATGTTTCCACAGTGTATGTTGTTGGAGGTAAATCCCCAATCCATCTGAAATGCTGTTTGACAATCAACATATCTAGTTCCTGCTTACAGTGACTGAAAAGGCCCAGCACCACCATGATGTTCCTAGGTATTGGAATGTGTTTCCATGCAATTGGCTATGGGACTGTTAACCACAGCTGTTCCACATGCAATCAGCTAGGAGAGGGCTGCGATTTGTGCAGAGGCTATCAGCTGATTATGAGCATCACATAAAATACACATGCTGCTGCCTAAACAAGGCAGGTGTGGGTCTCCACATCCACCAGAGAGGGATTGGGAGAGGCAGGCAGAGGCAAATACATGTCAGGGAGGGGAGGGAGTGTAAAACTGAAGCATGTTTGTGTCACACACCTACCAGCACAGGGTATCAAACCCCCGACAACTATGTAGTACCATCAGAGATCGATGCAGTTATTGTATGCACCACATGGGTTACCTGATGTGTAACACTCAGAACATATATGTGAGGGTGAGTGACATCTACAACAGGGATACAGTAGATATACGGTAAGTGTCGTACACATGCCTGTCTGCATGAACAGGTGCCAGTGTCAACACAGGCACACTCACACAGGGACGCACACACATTGACACACTTGGCAGGGCCAGGAGTGCAACTCATCACTAGTGGGATTGCCACAACACATCAATGTGCAGATATCACATGCACCACACTGGTCACACGGAGTCCATATGGACAAAGAGTACGAGGAGATGTCACACATCAGACAGCATGCTTCAATATGCCCTGGGGGGTTGTAGTGAGTGTGGATGTGGAAATACGCACCATACAACGCAGACAGACGAACACACAGGGTGCCAGTTCTGACATGCATGGGTGCACGTCTATACGGGTGTGTGGTGGTCAACTGGCCAGTAGGCTGTACAAGGGTAGGCAATGGGTATACCTTGGCATCAGGCCACATGACAATGATCTGCATTGTGTCTTATGCCTATAGTCACTGCATTTGCCCACACAGTGGGTATTGCATCCCCCATCCATTCATCTGGGTGACTATTGTGTGTGGTCAATGCTGTACACCACATGCCATGTATGTGTTCCTTAGTCTATGACATGGATGGTGTCTGGGATGTGCACACCTCCCACATGCATGTACAGTGACATGTGGAACTGTACCTGGGGTGTCTGGCTCATGTTGTAAACACAGATTATCTTCAGATGTGCCAGTCTTGCCACCTGTGGCAGGAACTGGTACTGGGCAGCAGGTTTACCCTTCACCTACATTGATGGCATGCCAACAGCATTCTCTGATGTCAGTGTCATCTGTCCATACAGGACATGTTGTCAGGCATGGTATGTCCTTTGTGAGTCACATGTGAAGGCACCACAGGTGGTGCAGGTGTCCATTGGGGAACATGGTAGAGGTGCACTGTCTGCATGTATGTGGATATTGGACAGATGGGCAGTGTGACATGCCCTCTGTAGCCCACTGCTATCACTACATAGCTACTATCAGTGGCCAATATGCAGTGTACTACTCACATATTGGCTGCTGCCTAGGCATGTGTGTTCATATGACACATGGGTTGAGTGTGTGCTCTGGGTAATAGTGGGGGTTGCTAACTTAAATTGTCTGGCCTTGATGGCACATGTATGGGTATGGCTTTGCACCCCAGCCTCCCAGCTAATTTACATCTGTTATCCCTGTATGGTTGACATTGTGATATATAGTAGGGCCACCATAAAATAAGTTAGACAAACCTCCCACAATGCCCACAGTTGACACACACTCACATCTACACAGGATACGAATTACAAACACACACACACTCACCTGTCATGTTCATGAGTAGAATCCCTCCCTAACTACTTTATTACACTACAGCACTACACATTTATAGTATGCATCACAGGCATTACTGGAGTACTATTTCCCCAAAGGTGTATTTCACAGTGAATGACATCGGCAGGTTTACCAAAGTAGGGCATTTTAACTGTACTGCAAGTGACTAACCTAAAATGCATTGCTCCCTACACAGACAGTGAGACACACACAAAACATCCGCAACTGACATGTGTGGTTATTGAAGCCCTGATTGAGGTCTATATCACACTACAGCATAGAGCTGTTATGGGATGCACCACAGGGATTGCTTGAGACATCTTTTCTCAAAGGTGTATTTCACATTGAATGACATCATCAGGTTTACCAAAGTAGGGCATTACAACTGTACTGCAAGTGACTAGCCTAAAATGCATTGTTCCCTACACAGACAGTGAGACACACACAAAACATCCACAACTGCCATGTGTGGGTATAGAACCCCTTATGGAGATCTATATCACACTGCAGCATGGAGCTGCTATGGGACACACCACAGGGACTACTAAGGAACTATTTTCCCCAAAGTTTTACTTCACAATGAATGACATCAGCAGGATTGGCAATAGAGGGCATTTGAAATGTACTGCGAGTGAGTAGCCTATGATGCATTGCTCCATACACAGATATTACAACACAAACAAAACTTCCAGAACTGCCATGGATGGAGATGGAACCCTACCACAGTTCTAAATCACACTACAGCAGTACACAGTTACAGGATGCCCTACAGAGATTACTGGGCTATGACTTGCCCACAGGTGTATTTCTAGGTGTGTGACATCAGTGGCCTTGCCAAAGTCAAGTATGTGCATTGTATGGGGTGTGAGTGTCCTGAAAAGCATTGCTTTCTACTCAGTCAGACATGCACACACACAGATTCACACGCCAGCACACAAACACACACACACACACAGTTGCCAGGTTTGGGGTTAGAACACCTACCTCGTTAATTTATCACACAACAGCAGTACACAGATACAAGACACACTATGGAGATTACTGGGCTAGGACTTCCCCAGAGGTGTATTTCTAGGTAAGTGACATCAGCAGCCTTGCCAAAGTTGATTATGTTTATTCTATGGGGTGTGAGTGGCCTAAAAAGCATTGCTCTCTACTCAGTCAGACAGACACACACAGATTCACACTCCAGTCAGGTATGGGGTTAGAACACCTACCTCACTACTTTATTATACTACAGTAGTACACAGTTACAAGGCACGCTATGCAAGATTACTGGGCTATGATTTCCTCAGAGGTGTATTTCTAGGTGAGTGACATCAGCAGCCTTGCCAAAGTCAAGTATGTGCATTGTACGGGGTGTGAGTGGCCTAAAATGCATTGCTCTCTACTCATTAAGACACACACACCAACACACAGTTATCAGGTCTGGGGTTAGAACACCTATCCTACTACTTTATCACACTACAGCAGTACACAGTTACAAGGCATACTACAGAGTTTACTGGGCTATGATTTCCCCCGAGGTGTATTTCTAGGTGAGTGACATCAGCAGCCTTGCCATAGTCGAGTATGTGTATTGTACGGGGTGTTAGTGACCTAAAAAGTATTGCTCTCTACTCAATCCGACACACACACACACACACACACACACACACACACACACACACACACACACACACACACACACACACACACACACACACACACACACACACACACACACACACAAATTCACACAACAACATACACAGTTGCCAGGTCTGGGGTTAGAACACCTATCTCACTACTTTATCACACTACAGCAGTACACCGTTACAAAGCATGATATGGAGATTACTGGCCTATAATTTCCCCAGAGGTGTATTTCTAGGTGAGTGACATCAGCAGCCTTTCCAAAGTCAAGTATGTGTATTATACAAGGTGTGAGTGGCCTAAAAAGCATTGCTCTCTACACAGTCAGACACACACACATATTCACACAGTTGCCAAGTCTGGAGTTAGAACACTTACCTAACGACTTTATCACACAGCAGCAGTACACAGTGAGAAAACACACTACGGAGATTATTGGGCTATGATTTCCCAGAGGTGTATTTCTAGGTGCATGACATCTGTAGCCTTGCCAATGTTGTGTATATGAACTGTACTGAGTGTGAGTAGCCTAGAAAGCATTTTTTTCTACACAGGCAGAGACCGAGATACACACACATACACACACTAACACAGTTGCCAAGTCTGGGGTTAGGACTACTACCTAACTAGTTTATCAGTACAGCAGTACACAGTTATGGGACGCGTCATGGGGATTACTGAGCTACAACTCTCCCAAAGATGTCTTTCACATTGGATGACCTCAGTAGGCTTGTCATGATACTGCTATGGAGAGGGCGGTGTGTGCATGGGCCGTAACCCATTCATGTAGGGGTTGACATGCCACATGCGGGCACACTTAGGGTCATATGCCACAGGTACATGTATACAGCTACTAGGTGACAACTTCCTTGTACAGTCATGTTGCACAGCTGTCACGTGCAACACGCCGTCATGCTGAGAGATACTGGTGGGTAGTATCTGCAGTGAGTGACACCTGCACCTCGTGTTTGGGGCCCTTTGGCTGCGTGCTGGGTGGACAGGCCCAGATGGCTCCTTGTCACGGTCACCCTCTTCAACACATCTATGTCTGTCTGCCTTTGGCTTATTATAGTGTGTTATCCTTACATATATGTCTGTATTCCTATCCACTGTGTATGCAAGGCAGGAGTGGTGCATACTGACATGTGTCTACACTGAGAACTGCAACTGCCAGATATGTCTGGTCCACTGTTGTTTGCTGACATGGTCTTCTTGTCTTTAAGTGTGTGAGCATGCCCAGTATGGCCATCTATATTGCATGTGTGGATCAAGTCCAGGTGGTTTGTACTGCAGTGCTGACCTTTGTGTTGTAGACCGACAGGTAGCATCCTGTGTCTGCAGGGTATACATCAGTCATTTTGCATTGACTTTTGCTACATTTCTGCTTAGCGGGGGGGGGCACCAAACTGTTTCTACATTTCTACACAGGGGTGGGGGGGTGGCACACCTGACTGTTACTATAAGTGACCACAAAACAACTCCAACACCTCCAAGAACAAATTGTACCACACATTTCAACAGTTCAGCAACGAAAATAACAGCATGACTTGTAGAAAGTTTCAAAGTTTTATTACGATTCTGGTACCTCGGCCTTCGCCTTAAATGGAATAATTTACAATTTCAAATACAAGTCATTATATACCACTTACTTAATTAGATAATTAATTAATCAGCTCCATCAAAGCTAAATTCCCAATAATTGAAGGCGAAGGCCGAGGTACCAGAATCGTAATAAAACTTTGAAACTTTCTACAAGTCATGCTGTTATTTTCGTTGCTGAACTGTTGAACTGTGTGTTACTATAAGTGTACATAGAATGGTGGGGCACACCTTACGCTTTTACACAGTTGCTAGGACTGTACTGGTATGTCAGGTACACCATTTCAGTCTGTAGTCTTACCTATCGTGCTGGCTAAAGGCATACCAGTGTACTACAGATCATAACTTTCACTAACTACATATTAGTTTCTGACTTCCTAGCCTTCACAACTGGCTGGCCTGCTGTAGTCTGTCTGTGTAGGGCTGGGGTAGGGGTTACCCATGGGGCTCATTCAGAGGCCATAGTACAGCATTTGTTTGTGTTTGTCTACATCTACCCTGCTGGCTGTGACAGTTGTTGGGTATGTGCCCCCCTGACTGGCATGTGTGAGTCACTTACCTTGTGGGTGTCCCAGCATTGAGGGTGGTGATGCAGGACTGCCTATGTCAGATGCACATAGTACACTTCCTATACATTGTTGAGCGCAGGTAGTGTCATGTTTGGCATCCCTTTTACTGTATGTGTGAGTCAGAGAGAGGTGTCATTCCCTGGGTCCCTACTGTGTCAGTGCATGTGCTATGAGTTGCCTCTTTGCCAAGGCCAGGGCATACTGGACAGGCCTCCTTCTGCCTACTGGGGCAGGCTCAGGTTGTTTGTCCTCTGAGTCACTCTGCGCCTGTGCAGGCCTTGGTACCAGTGGGGGACTGTGTAGCCCTGCCCCATGCTGTTCCTGCTGCAGCTGTTACTGCAGGATCATATTGTGTAGCATGGCACATACAAGGGCAATTTGGGTACATGTAGTTGATAAGTACTGCAAGGCTCCACCGGAACTGTGACTTGAGCATCCCAAACACATGCTCTATTATGATTCGTGTTTGTGCATGTGCATCATTATGGAGTTATTGTTCGGGTGTGTGTGCATTTCTGATGGGTGTCATCTGCAATGGCTCCAGTGCATATCCAGCATCCCCCACTAGGTGACCATGTGGGATGTCCCCATTGGCGAATGTCTGGTACAGCTGCATCAGATGCCAGATGCGGGAATCGTGATAGCTTCCAGGGCAGCCAGCACACACATTCATTATTATGCCCTGGGCATCGCACTCGACCTGGCAGTTGATGGAGGGGAAGCCCTTGCAGTTGATGTAGACCCTACCCTGCTCACCTAGTGGTGCTTTAATGCATATGTGCGTGCAGTCTATTGCACCCACTACCTAAGGGTATTCTGCTATTTGGTGGAAGAGATGCATATTGCTGGCCAATGCCTCACGGGTGATGGGGAAATATAAATGCTCACCGACATGTGCTGACATGGCATCCAGGAACTGGTGGAGTACCCTGGATGCTGATGCCTGTAAAATCCCCATCATATCCCCAGTTGGCCTTTGGAAGATACCTGTAGCTAGTATTCTTAGGCCTACACATACCTTGGTATCCACTGGGATGGGTTCCCCTCTGTTAGTTCTGTTTCTGAGGCGTGGCCGGCACAGCTCAACAATTTGCTGTAGGAGGTCCCTGTCCACCCTATAGCACTCCACTATCTCCAGCTCATGTAGCCCTTGGTAGGTTACCCTGGGTCTGTACACTCTTCTCCATCTCCTCACTGTGGGTTGCTCAGTAGCATGCACATCCTCACCACCCTCAGCCTCTTGCACATGCTGGTTTATGATAGCAAAAGCAGCCCCTAACATTTTTTCTCTTGCTTTCATTTTGTAAAATTTGCCCATCTGTATACACCGGTGGTGCAGAGTTTTTGGGAAAAACAAGGGGGAAAGGTGTTTGCATAGTTTATTGTGGTGTGCTGGGCTGGTTTGCTGCCTGTGTAATTGGTTGATTCTGATACATTTCACCTGTCAGCTAAGCTAGTTCTCCTTGATTACCTTCCTACTGCTGTTTTCCCTTCCCATTGCCTCCCTGTTTCGGCCTGTGTGCTCACCGCACAAATGGAGTGCTCATATGTGCACAGAGCTGCTTTTTCCTGGTTTAACTTCCTTTTTCTTCCTATAAAACCTGGTGTGTGGCACGCACACCTGCTTACACTTTGTAAAGTGTGCTAGGCAGGTTTAGACACACCCCTAGCTTAGCTGTGTTAACCTAGGAGGAATCTCGAGCCAAAGGTCTCCAATCCGCTTACAGTATGCCTGACCCCCCCCCATGATGTCACCTATATCCTAGTCTTGCACCCAGCTATTTATACTCTTACACTCTTGGGACCTGCCTCACACTCTGGGAAAATCTGGGATTCACTAACCTTTCCCTCATTTGCATAGCATTGCCTACTAATGCATAGTTACATGTCCCACACTAAGCCTCTCCCCTTGGCAACCACTACTCACTGGCCAAGTTGTCTTTTGCCTGCCATTGACTTGCATGGCAGAATACTGATTTTTTTTAGAATGCTCATTTTCAGTTTATTTTATTATCCCCCCCCGATCCCGTTTGCGCATCACTGCCCTATGCTTACACAGCCGAGATCGGCGAAAAAAAATGTTGTTTTATTTATTTTTTAAACAGTTTGCAATGCCAGTGGCCTTCTACTTGGCCATTGGCATTCTTCCTCAATAATATGCAGCCTTTATTTGGAGTTGTCATAGCTCTGTTTTGGAATTTGCAGAAATGTACTCGGTTACTAGCCAAGTACATTTCTGCAGATTGCACTTGTCTTGCACGGATTATTGCAATCTTCCTGGATTGCAATATCTCCTCATTTGCATGGCTTTCTCCAGCAAATGAGGTGATTTGCATACTAGGGCTTAGTCCGTGCAAGATTAGTGCTGGAGCTCTCGTGCACGTCCCTGCCGGCTGTTCCTGAATCACACAGCAGATATATTGCCTGCGTGAGCTACTGCACTCATCTTGCACTCCGTGCAGGCTTTTGAGAATCCGGGGGATAGTCTCTACTTCATGTTAACCTTTATGAATCCTCTCCTATGTTTATGTTCCATGGATTAAACAGAGGAATTATATTCTTTGTTGCTCATTCACAGCTTTCACAGCACTCACTTAGACTGAGCTGATATACTTTACCTCTTACAAAGCAGAACTGGTTTAAATTTATGAATATAAGGTCACCAATATAGTCATTCATTAGTTCAGGTGCTATTCTTTCCATAGTCTTGCAAATAAGACATAAGGCTAATAGGCCTGCAATTCTTCAATTCAGTAGGTGCAGCACAACAGCTCTTCTTCAAACCTTGGGGATATATCAAGTAGTGAGATTAAACTTGAAGACATAATGGAGAGGTTTTATGATGTGGGAATTTATACTTCTCAGCGGGGACATCAAGGAATATTGTCAGAACCCATGGAAGTGATATTGCAATCTTCAATCTCTTTGCCTCTTTACAGAAATGATCATTGAGGAAGTTCATAATAGAAGAGTAGCTAGGGTTAGGAGAAGGAGGCAGCTTCTCCAGACGCAAAGTGTTAGGGGACACGACTGACAAGTTGATCAGTTTTCAGTACATTATTGGCATTACAATGCCTGTATTGGATTTGCATTGAAGTGTGTGTGGCAGACATAACATGTGGAAAGCAGTTTGCTACAGTTTAGAAAGAGACAATCCCAGGGATTCACAAAGCTTGCACCAGGTGCAGGCATAGTGTCAGCGTTCTAACACCAAATATGGCCGCGGAGTGATTCAGGTACGAGCTGGTTCCACACGCACTACCTGCATACGCTATGGCCGCACAACTCCCGAGCCTTGTATACTAATTAACCCACGTGCATCTGTGTAGCATGCAAATGAAGGTATGTAGCAATTCAGGAAGTGGTGCAGGCGTAATGTAAGCATGCAGAAATGTAAACCGTAGAAAACGGTTTACATTTTTGCAAACATAAAATCGGAGCCGTGACAGCCGACCAAACACATGTATTATATTGTTAATATATGCCAATGCCTAAATATATAACCATTGGCATAAAAAAAATGCACAAAATATAAAATGAATATTTAATATATATAGTCAAACTATCGCAACGTGGAAGCGCAGGGCAGCGGTGCGCAAAGGGGATCGCAAGGAATATATAAAATATAGAATAAAACCGCAATGAAACATATATCATGATTTTACTATAATAGTCAATGGCAGGCATGCTACACCATACATATGGCGCAAGGGTTGCTAAGGGGCAGGGACAGTGTTATGCGCAGTAGCTAGAAATTAGTAGGCAATGCCATGCAAATGAGAGGAGTAATAGTGAATCGCAGATTTGCCGCTAGTGTAAGGATGCACATCACAGCGTAGCATTATAACACCGAGGTTTGCCCTTTAGATAAAGATGACATCAAGAAAGGGGTGTGTTGCCATTGCTGTAAGCACATTGGAGCATTGCTAAACCAGTTTGCCCCTAGCTAGGCAAAGCTGCAGGATATGTGTGTGCCGAATTGGCCATAGCTATGCTTAGCTGAGGTTACACAAGGTAACAGTACGCATGTGAATGGAGATGAAAGCGTGCGTAAACCGAGTAAATGGGTATGCGCCGCGTGCACTGCAGCTGAAACAGGAAGGATATAGGAAAGAAATAAGGAAATGCTGCAGCAGTGAAATTGGAGTACAAATGACTAATTAACACCTAGGAGCATACAGTGGGCCATTGACAACAGCTAACAAGGCTGCAAGCAGCTACCTGCAGAACAGGAAAGGGGAGGGGTTTTACTGCAAAGAAAACAGTAAAGTGTCAAAGCAGAACAAAGCCGATTTGCAGTATATCATCTACAAGGCACATTTTTCCATGATTGGGTAGGGAAAGTACAAAACAAGAAAGACAGCAGGTGGATGCATGCTTGATAATGGGAAGGGGATCCAGGTCTAAAAGTGAATTAAAGGGCAACAGATTAATCAAGGCAGGCAAGTAGATCTCCAAAGTAAAGGCCCCACACTTACAGTACTCATTGCAAAACCCATAATTAAGACATGCTGCAGCTGGAATAGCTCATATACACCCACTGACATCAGCAGCATCCATAGCACAATACTATAAAGTGTGAAAGTACCTCACACACATTTGTGTATTCCCATACACTCTGCACCAGTGGTGTATACAGACAGGGCACTTTTATTATGTACATGTTAGGGGCTGCCATAGCTTTGATCCATCAGCATGTGTTGGAGACTGAAGGTGGTGTGGAGGATGATGCACACGACCACCTCAGGCACCAGAGGAGGAGGAGAGTGTTCAGACCAGGGTAGCCTACCAGGGGCTACATGATCTAGAGATAGTAGAGCATTACAGGGTGGACAGGGATATTCTACAGCAACTTGTGGAGCTGTGCCAGCCACACCTCAGAGCCAGAACAAACAGAGGGGAACCAATTCCAGTGGATATGAAGGTATGTGTAAGCCTGAGAATACTAGCTACAGGTACCTTTCAAAGACCAACTGGGGATCTCACAGGCATAAGCATCCAGGGTACTACACCAGTTCCTGTATGCCATGTTACCACATGCCAATGAGCACATATACTTCCCCCGAATGCAGGAGGAGTTGGCCAGCAATATGCGTTTCTTCCACCATGTGGCAGAATACCCGGAGGTACTGGGAGCAATAGACTGCAAGCACATACACATCAAGTCACCACCCGGTGAGCAGGGTAGGTGCTACATAAACTGCAAGGGATACCCCTCCATCAACTGCCAGGTCGTGTGCAATGCCCAGGGCATTATCATGGATGTGTGTGCTGGCAGCCCTGGAAGCTATCACGATTCCCACATCTGGCATGCCTCACAGCAGTATCAGTTATTTACCAGGGTGGACATCCCAAATGGCCACCTGGTGGGGCATGCTGGCTATGCACTGGAACCGTGGATGATGACTCCCATCAGAAATGCATACACACCCATGCAGGAACGCCATAATGAGGCACACGCACAAAACAGAATCATCATAGAGCATGTGTTTGGGATGCTGAAATCACAGTTTCATTGTTTGGACATATCTAGTGGAGCCTTGCAGTACTCTCCAGGCGCATGCGCCCACATCTTCATAGTGTGTGCTATGCTACACAATATGGTCCTGCTGAAACAGCTGCAGCAGGGACAGAATGGTGAAGGCCCTCACAGTCCAGCACCATTGCCAAGGGCACACAGGCACAGAGGTACTCAGACCACGAACACCCTGAGCCAGCCCCAGTAGGCAGACAGAGGCATGCCCAGTATGCCCATGCCTTGGCAAAGAGGGAATGTATAGCACACACACTGCCAGTGTAGGCACCTAGGGACTGACACTTTTTTTCCACCTGCACACACAGTAAAAATGGATGGCACACACACAAGACTACCTGTAAATTGTCATGTATAGGCAGTCTACTGTGTGCAGCCAACATAGGCAGCCCTCAACTATTGCACACACAACTGCCATTGGCACAAGGTAAGTCAACACCTGAACAGTAAATTAAGCTATCAGCATATGCAGATACTGTATGTATAGATTCATAGGTAGGTACTTGGCCAACTGCCAGAGGCCATTCATAAGCCCAGCCAAAATGTGTCAGCTTTTGCCACCCCATTGATTCATTAACTGTCCTTCTGTGGAGCAGAGTCAATGGCGGGATCCCTGGGGTGCATCTACTGTTTCCCATCCACTCTTCAAGGTTTCTTGCAGAGTGTTAGTGAGGGGCTCTGTATAATCTAGTTAGGGATGTTGTTCTAAAGTATGGGGAGTGTCTATGAGCGGACGCTGTCCCTCCAGCATCTTCCAGTTATTGTTGTGGCAAGGTTCAGCTCACTACAGTGTGTGGCTCACTGTGACATGGATTCCCATAGGTGGAGCATATCCATCAAGCCTGAGTTAGACATGGCTGTGTTGGCCAGAGGAGATCATCTCTGGGTAAACGAGATGCCACTGAGTAAAGCAGGAGTTTATTCAGTCTGGCAGCATAGGCCATATGATGGAGGCCAGTATTCCCCTTGGTGAGATACATTTGTGGACCTCCCAGCTGTTGGAAGTGTCTTCTGAGGTACATCCCACATGGGTTATTATACCCTATGATGGGATTGATGAGTGATGAGTAAAGGGGCACTATAACCCCAGTATGTCTAGATGGGAATCCTTTAGTAATCAGATGGCCTACATAGAAGGATGTCCTAACTACTGTGGAGACATGATTGTCAAAGGGGAGATCACTATCTACCAGATACCAGAAGATCTTAGTGATCACTCACTTACTTATGTTATTAGGGCCAAAACTAAGCTAAACCTACTTACCTCACATAAAACAATATATTCAAAAAAACACTTTAATCCTGAAGGATTCCTAACAGAGCTGTCACAATACAACTGGACCCCTCTCAAATATCTCTCACTCAACAATGCTGTTGAACACTTCAACTCAGCATTCCTGACCATCCTGAATCAACATTCCCCAAAACGTATCATTAGAACAAAGACCAAAATAGCACCCTGGCTAACTTCTAATACCAAACAAACAATTATACTTAGAAATAAATCATGGAAAAAATGGCGGTCCTCCAGAAACCCAACCGATCACCGTATCTTCAAAGAACACAGAAATAAAACCAAAAAGCTATACTTGCAGATAAAAAAATTATTACCTTGAACTACAACAATCAACCAAAAAAGAACCAAAAAAGTTTTGGTCCACTATCAATAATCTTCTTACCCCAGGCAAAGTAGTTACACCAAACCCACAAAACTTAGATCCTGACAACCCCTCTTTAATAGCCAATAACTTCAACACCTTCTTTACCACTTCCATACAAAATCTAGCTAACCACTTAACCCTGATTCCTCCCAACTGCTCTTAAATAACAGTGACAACTGCCTTCCACCCCTGCAACTTCAACCCATACCAACCTCCTACATACAATCTCTTTTACAAAAACTTAAATCTACTACACCCTCAGCTGATAACCTTCCAGCTGAATTTCTTCAAATAGCAGCCAAAGCTATCGCCTACCCTGTCTCCATCCTCATAAACAGATCCATAAAAGAAAGTACTTTTCCTCAATCTGGAAAATATCTCATATCATACCCCTACACAAAGGAGGCAAAGCCACAGACCTTTCAAACTTTCGTCCTATAGCACTATTATCTCCTCTAGCTAAAATCATGGAAAAATGCATACACAAACAACTACTCACCCATCTCCTTCAAAACAATCTACTTGCAGATACTCAACATGGATTTAGACCTTCACATAGTACTACCACTGCTCTACTTTCCTTTTCCAACACCATCAACTGTAATCGTAACAACAACAAACTAACCTCTTCTCTTTCCTAGACCTGTCAAAAGCCTTGACATGGTCAACCACTCACTTCTACTACACATATTAAAATCCCTTGCTTTGGATACCTCCTCCTTAACCTGGTTCTCTTCTTATCTCGAAAACAGGCAACAAGCAGTACTCTGGAAAAATTGTCTATCTTCACTACTACCTATCTCTTTAGGAGTCCCACAAGGATCCATACTAGGCCCCTCCTATTCTCTATCTTTATTAATGACCTCCAAGCATCTATCCAAAACACTACATGTATACAATATGCAGATGATTCCACAATTATTTGCACAGCCTCCACTCAATCTGAACTCCACTCACTCACACAAGCTACCTTTTCTATCGTCGAAGACTGGTTATCAAAAAGATGTCTTCTCCTCAATTCCAAGAAAACAAAACTACTACTTTTCTCACCTACACACAAATCTACACAACTTAACTTCTCTATTACTGCAGGTGACAACTCCCTCATCTCCCCAGACTTATCAACCAAACTACTTGGTGTTACTATTGATAATAATCTAAGCTATGATTACCATATCAACAACACCATAAAAGCACTCAATAAAAAATTGGCACACTATACAGAATCAAACCCTACCTAACACCTGAAGCACGGACCACCTTAGCACAAACACATCTCATCTCGACCCTATTGTATGCCTCCTCTATCTACACTAACCTCTCAAAAGTAACCTAAAGAAACTTACAACATCCTACCACAATATAGCTCGCTTTGCCACAGCATCCCAGTATAGAACACACCACTGTCTAAACTTAAAACAATTACACTGGTTGGAACTTCCCAACAAGATTATATATCAACAACTCCTAATAACACATAACATATTATATCAACCATCTAAAACACCAGCTCTCACTAATCTTCTGAGCCCTTATAATAACCTGAAACAACTACGTTCTGCAGAAAAGCTTCAAGTCAAAACAACTCGAATCACCAATTCTGCAGGTAACTGCCTTTTTCCCAACGCAGTAGGCAAAATATGGAATAACCTCCCATCCCACATTACCTCAATAGGCTCCTTTGATCTTTTTAAAAAACAACTTCTTGCACATCTTACAAACTTCTGGCTCTGCTCTTTTACCAATCCCGACTGAGAAACCTAATACCTTCTACTATCATTCTTCCTCACTTCTCAACTACAATCCTTCTCTGTGTTCTCAAACATCCTAATGACTCTACAGTTTCTACTGTTCTCAAAAAAAAAAAAAAAAAAAAAAAAAAATTATATATTGTATATACACTAATATCTATGCAATGATTTGTATGGAGTGTAGTTCTAGATATAATCAATGTCTCTTGCAATACGTAAATAGTATTCTATGTGTTTTATTTTTTTCTTGATCCAGACTAATAACTATCCATGGTAACTTAATATCTGTTAAAGGATCTCATAGTTAATCTTCAATTTTGTATAACCTTTGTTTTAATTCTGTGGAGCTTTTCTCCCCGGGCGTCCACTGAAAATGGAAATTATCCAGCTGGACTAGCCCGGTCAACAAATGTAAAATAAATAAAAATAATAAATAAAAATAAAATAGTCCCCAGATACCCCATTATCTCGTCCGTATTAAAGTAGCTGCCACTTATGTGTTAATATGTGGGTGCCAATTCCACAATGGAATGACCATGCAGTTAGTGGCACTTGGCTGGAGGCCGTAACTTTGACACCCTGTAACGTTCTCTGTGAGGCCCTTTGAGGGATGTCTGTGTCAGCTGGACTATCAATCATGGCTCCCAGTTCACAGTCATTGCCAAACATGGTCTGCCGTAGTCCACCTGTGTTTGCCTGTACCTCTGAGATGTATATGCCAAACAGTAGGGCTCCCAGGACTGAGTCCTGTGGGACACCAGTTGTGACTTGTCAAGAGTTGGACCTGGAGACCGCTAGTCGTACCATGTGGGTTCTGTGTGTAAGCCCGTTGGCAACCCAACCTGTGATGTATGGGTGTATGTACAGGCTGGTGTGTTTATTAATAATACCTGATTGGGGCATGGTGTCAAAAGCCTTGGTGAGGTCCAGGTAGTATGTGTGAACCACCTCTCCCATCATCTAATGTCATGGTGACTGTATGTAAGACATCAAACAGGTTCAGTAAGCATGAACTGCACTCAACCAAGCTGACCTGGGTTGGGTCACGTGTTCAGAGGTTACCAATGTCTTTGTTGATGAGTGCCATGAGGATGCAAACCATACCATTGCAGACCAGGCTAGTCAGGCATATGGGGTGGTAGTTAGCATGGTCAGTTGTGATTCCACCTTGATGGAGTGAAATAACTAATGCCACGCTCCATTGTATGGACATGTAGCCTGTGGAGAGGCTGAGGTAGGAAAGCTTAATTAATTGGGGGGCAGGTTGTTTTGTACAGTTTGCAAGATGCAGTCTGGGACATCTGCCTCCACTGATGCTGTGTTCTGCTGTTAGAGAGGGCCATTTCCACCTATGTGTCTCTGATGTGTGGGATACTGTACCTTTCGGGTAGTGTTGTGGGCTCTTTAGGGGGGTGAAGTATGCACTGAATGTATCTGCAAGGATGTTGGTGATATCAGTAGGGTCAGCATATTTTGTGCTATATTTCACCGGCAAAGTGCAAATCTGTGTGTCACCACATAGCTCCTTGACATAGCCAAAGAAGGCTTTGTGGTTATCTTTCAAATCCTTGCGTATTCTCCTGTTGATGTTAGCCTTGGATGATGTCATGAGGGACCTACATATCATATAATAGTGGTCATGGATGTCTGCCCTTCATGGGATTTGCTGTTTGTCTGGAACACTGTCCTACTTCTGTAGTATAGCCTTTTTATTGCAGAGGTCTACCAGACCGGTGTCCTTGTCTAGGAAGAGTGAGTCTTGGTTTACCAGTGATGGCACGGTCCATACATCTATGTAGGTGCTTATAGACTGCATTTGTAAATCTGTCTGTATCTTGAGCAATGTTTCCCCTTAGCGTGGGGGCTGTGACACCCCCCACCCCTGTCACTAGTAGTGTAAATTTAGCTGTAGGAAAGGTATACACTGTGGTATCCATGGGAGGGAGAGATGCTTGGGTGTGGAAACAGTGAATAGGTCATGGTCAGATCTAACCAGTGACTGGTTAACCTCCGCTGTGGTGCACCTGTTGCTCATGTTGGTGATGACCACTTCTAGTGGTTTCCACCCTATGTTAGGGAGGTTACCACCTAATACAGGGCATATGAGGTGATAAATTTTAGGAAGCGCTGGGCCTGGAAGTGAGTACCAGAGTAAGTTTCCCAGTTAATGGTATAGTAGTTGACATCAACCAATGCCAGGGTGTACGTTAGGGCTGTCATGTTCTCCACTGTCTCCTGGTAGGTGGAGTGGTGGTCCTGGGTCATGGAGGGTGATCCATAGCAGGCCACAGTTTACATTGCAGTTGTGGCTGATGTTAGCTGTGCATGGATGATCTCAGAGGTATCATGCTGCCCCACTAACCTGGAGGTGTAGGTATCCCTGATGAATATGGATACAGCCCCTCAATGCCTGTCAGTCCATGTTCTCTGGCTGAAATGTGTGGTATGGGTTGTAGTCTGGTAGTGCTGGTGTGCTCTCAGGAGCCTTAAGACAGATCTCAGTTACTACACAAATGTTGATGTTGTCCATCCTAAGGAGTGCTGTGAGGGCAAGCATGTTGTGATCACAACCCCTGGTGTTGAGTAGCATAACCCTCATTGAATCTGCTATTGTGCTGTTACAGAGCTGATATTCACCTTTGAGACTCTCCTAAATAAGGCACCATGGGGGCGCCAATAGCCTTGGCCAGTATTCCAAAGCCTAAGGCTGACACATAGGCCGGTATAGTATCGTTGCATGCATGTTCCACATCTGTGCTTGTTTTTCATCTCTCCTGTAGGTAACCTACTGGTAAGCAATAGAAAGCCTTAAACTTATACAAGTCTTCTAGCTTCCAAGATAGGCTTTTGGAGTGACTAAGTATCAGTGTTCTGTATGTTCTTGCTGTACTTAACTGTTTCCTGACTACATGGTGATTTCGCACTGTGTGGGGTCTGCATGTCCTTCCCGCGTGGGCACCGAAAGACATGCATGAATGGGCGTGCCTTCTCTGAAGGTTGGGCATCGGGCTGGCAACTCAGCACCATAAAAATCTCAAACAAAACAAAAATTCTTTCCCTGCACCAAAGTCTCTCCACAAACACCGAATATATCCCAATAAAACTTGTACGAAAAGACACCAAGGCGATATCCAAAATACAATAAAACTTTTATTAAAATAAATAAATAAAAGTGCACATGAGCGCTTTCAGGCAACAAGCCCTTCCTCAGATATCTGAAGAAGGGCTTGTTGCCTGAAAGCGCTCATGTGCACCATAAAAATCTACTCCCAATTATTAGTGGACTGGAGTTCCGCTGTGGTGACCCCTAACTGGGAAAAGCCGAAAAAAGACAAACATATTGTGATCTGAAGGTCTGTTTATTCACATATTATGGCTGTAATGGCCTGCACTTTAGAGGTTCACAGATAGCCTACTACCTATCTGCCCAAGGGCAATTAGAAGCATAGCTACAGTGTGTTGGCTTTCCCCACACCATTGATGAAGTAACTGAGCCTTTGTCAAGCATAGCAAAGAAGCAATGCCAGGCAGAGTTGCTGGAAGCTGTTGAAGACTGGGGTTGTGGAGTGTGATAGGGGCATTAAGTGATCTAAAGAGGGCATGTTAATGTGACAATTCCACACCATTCATTTCCCCAACAGGTCTCGCAGCTATCAAATTGGACAGACTCCCCCACCCCCTGACTGTATGGTTCTGGGACACATGATCCCAGGGGTGTATATTCTGTTACCCATTCACACAACAAGGTTTCCCTTGAAGTGTGTCATTGAAGGGCTATGCCTAATTTGGTTAGGAATATAATATATTGTCTCACAGTACATTTGTTATATGTTGTTATTTCAAGAGTATGCGAAGCTCAGTGAGTTTGGGGGCCTCTGCCCTTTGTTTAGCCTATCTTACACATAGAAATCATCTAAATAGGAAATAGGCGGAAGCAACGTTAATGTCAACAGTGTAATGGTTACAGCATCTGCATAGTATCTGTGCATTCAAGGTTCCAATCCCGATAAAGGCAGGGATGTTTATCATGTTCAAAAATATACCTTGACCACAGCTTGCATATATAGGTAGTAATCGTCTGTATAATAAACATTCAAAACACCCATATAAACCCATGTGTGCTGGAGAGTACAGTCACCAGAGAATGTAATGTTATGTCAGCACATGGTGAGATGTTACTTCACTGACATGTATATATCCGGAGTAGTTAGGGGATGTGGCCATGTTTGCGTTTACAGTTTATACGTTACAAAGTTTGTTTAACTGTGTTTAACCACTGCTATAATGTCACACAAACACTTTTAAACATGCTTACAACTGCTTAAATGAGCCTTATTCTGGAGTAAAAACTATTTGTAAAGCATCGCAGGTGTTGAACCCTGGACCATGCACACTATAGTTATGGGACTTACCACTAAGCCATCCGAGGTGTATACATGCTTCATGGTCTTGAGACTACACCTTATACCATATGCATTTCACGGTAATAATCACAAATGGGACAGTCACTTTGTGTACATATGTACAGTACATAGTAATGTACTGTAGTTTGTGAACCAACACATTCCAGTCTACGTATGTATTACTATCACAAATTAATACAAATATATATATATATATATATATATATATATATATATATATATATATATATATATATATATATATATATATATATATATATATATATATATATATATATATATATATACATGTCAGTGATGTTTGCACACACACACATATATATATATATATATGTATATATATATATATATATATATATATATATATATATATATATATACAGTTATATCAATAGCCATATATATAAACATCTATGAACACACTTCGTGACACAGAAGCACTCCAAAGGAATTGGAGTGTACACAAAACACATGCAGCTCTGGTATTATAACAATTAACCTTAACCTAATTCACCATAGAAGGGGTGGTTGTTGTGTATGTGAAGATTGGGGTGGGGGAGTAATGATGGGTGATGCAATCATGCATCAAGGAGGGCCTGGGTCAGATATCCAATAAGCGAACTGGAGGCGTATACATGGAGTATGGGGACAATATAAAAAGGACACAAAGCAAGAACCTTTCTCATTCATAATACACCCTGTCATGTCACATTGCAACACGTAATTTCACAAACATATGAGCATTAACATGTATCAGACATATGTACACCAACTGACTGTCACGTTTGTTTTCAGTAGTGAGGAATGTCTGTAGTACAATGTATATTCTAAACACCATAACATTTTTACATATCACAGATGCCTTAGTGGTAAAGTCAGTGACTGTGGTGTTCATGATCCCAGGTGCAAGGGCTGTTAGGTTATTTTGAGGGCCAAAATAAGGGCTGTTGGATCCAGGTGGATTAAAGCAGTCTTAAGCAGTTGTAAGCAGGTTTCCACGGGTTTGCGTGACGGTAAGCGGCACTAAACATGGTAAACAGAGAAGCGCTTCACATACTTAATCTTTGCTTAATGTCATGCAGACCATGGGCAAACCTGCTTACAACCACGTAAATGTGCATTATTCACACTTTCCCTACCAGTGCCTACTCTGAGAGGTAAAATAATAACACCTTCTAGGAGTAGAACCCACAACCATGTACTCTATCCTCAGAGTAACCTAACACTAAGCTACCTGGGATGCACCTATCCCAGTTGTGTATGCAGACAGGTTAAAACACAAAAGGGAGGAATGTGTTGAAATAGGACAATCCGCCATATACCCAATTAAAGGTGTATGCTCATATATAGATATATAGATAGATAGATATATATATAGAGAGAGAGATACATAGAGACATGTCAATATATACAGGTCTACATATATATGTAGATATATAGGTAGGTTAAAAACATCTACACATCTATGGAGGTACAGATAATCGTATGCAATAATATATATATATCTATATACATATATACATATATATATATATATATATATATATATATATATATATATACATATATATATGTATATATATATATATATATATATATATATATATATATATATATATATATATATATATATATATACACACACATACATACATGTCTGTAGACAGCATCCGAAGTGTTCATATCTGAGTATAACATGGACCATAGCAATCACACATTCTGCCCCCCCAAACAATATGAACATAACATATGAAGAGTATATGCCAATACACTACTACAAATATGTTCTATGGCCATAGTCATCAACACAGCTGCAATGACTGCAAATATCCATGACAGAAATACACAGACAGCTTTAAGTTTGCAAAACTTTATTACATTTCGATGTATTGCCAAAAGGATTCAATGACTAACAGTACCTGCATGCTATACAGGAAGCATTTAATAGTGCCTTAATGAATCAGCCTGCAATTACCATAGTATTAGTTCACTAAGGAATAGGTGTTCACATAGGGAAAGATCACCCATACACATATAGACGTTGTATAAAAGGGGTTCCTACACACCTGCATGTGCTATGTACACCCACCAACATCTACCCCACAACCAAAATAATTACATCAATACATACTGTCATACCATAACCAATTATTTAACTACTGTACAACATCTGCTGAAACCTTACCATACCTAGACACAGACACACTAACATGGCCCTATGTGAAATAGTTGCCGTAATACAATTGAACAGCTGCTGATGTAACAGGGTTTGTATGAACTAATTCCGTTTCAGAATATTTGAAAGGTTTGTACACCAGGAAGTGTTACCGAGTACTGATTATCAGCACAGTATGATACACAGTGCATGTCTACATGTTATGCAAATGTGTAGTGACCCTTGTTACAGGGCTGGACCTCTCTAGTATCGTTTGCAAGCAATAACAGCTGTGCATGTGTACATTTTATGCAAATGTGTAGTGACCCTTGTTACAGGGCTGAAACTCTCTAGTATCGTTGCAAGCAATAACAGCTGTGCATGTGTACATGTTATGCAAATGTGTAGTGACCCTTGTTACAGGGCTGGATCAAATGGCTATGTGCACACCTACATAGAGTGGATATTGAGAGTAGAGACACACTGGTTGAACTACCAGGTTTGTGTAGCCCAACCTCTCATTGCCAACCTAACAGCCACTTGCACATACTGTATGTAAGGTAGTGCACAGCACTGGTAATGAAACAGGTTACATATCATCTTTAACTCCAGTGTAACATCTGCAGTAGGAGTGTAAGATGTAGGAGACAGCTGCCCATGTGTAATAGCTGCTTCATAGGTGATGACTCACACTATCTGATTATATCTTGATCATGTTGATAATGGCATCAGAGTCTATTGATACATGACTCTGTTTGGAGAGTGGGTGTCTGTGCTCAAGAGACCTCATGGTCCTGGTGGACATGTGAGTATATACCCAGAGAAGGAAACAGACCTGTAGACACTTGCATAATCTGTAGTCAACTAACAGGATGTGATGTGCTCCTCAGAGGAGGATTGCTGCTAAAGGTAGCTACAATGTTTCCGTAATAGCTAGTGTTGTCACGTCCATAACACAAATATTTACATGTGAGCATCACTGTCTAAAACCTCTTCATAAGCAATATGTAAACTAAATACAGTACCTGGTTCTTGTAGTACTGAATGCTCATACAGGCATGTCCACTAGTCAGCTACTGGTGTTTACTAATGCCATCTTTGTGTATGTGGCCATCTTGGGGGAATGTAATCTCTATGCCATGTACACTGCCAAACCCACCTAACACCACACCCCACACATTGTTTGGGATGCAGCTACAGGGGTAAGCTGGAAGGCAGCCCAGTCTGCAGCCATGACTGGACTGGACAGTCATGAGGTGTAGGTTAACAACACAACCAACACATACCCTTACCAGAACACAGTAAGGACTCCCACACATACACTACCAGAAATCACACACATTTACAGATGCTTCTAAGTATCTGGCCAAACAAGAGACCCCCCAAGCAGGAAGAGACAGACACCGAAATACACAAACTGCATGACATAGTTTGCATAATTGTGCCACATCTCCGAACACATGACTGGAAACATGCCCAACAGTACTCATTTGTGAATGCAAACTCTAGCACTGTTATACAGCAATCTATACGAGGGCACACATACTGTCAGTTGCCTGTCTGCCATGATTAGCCACATACCCATACACTCAGACCACTTTTTGAACTATACACATGGCTCTGGCATATTCCATGTTGTTGTGCAGGACCTGTGATGCAATAGCCTGGACTGCATGGAAACACATGTAGGAACTGTCAGGTCTTGTAGCCCATGCAGGTATGTCCCAAGGCCTGGGTAGCATTCTGCCATTGGCAAGAATGATACTGCAGTACAGGTACAAAAGGATTGTATTCCACAATTGTCTAGTGTAGTGGTGCAAGTCAAAGGATATCCAGTATCTGTCTGCCTGAGATAGCATGGTTGACAGACCATGATGCTTTGCCAGACAGGGCCTGCACCTGTCACCCCTGGGAATCTGGATACTGCCTAGGGCTCATGCTTCCCCTATAGTGCCTTCATCATGCACAGTTCAAGTGAAGGTCCACTGCTGTTACAGGGACAGCCATGCAATAAACTGCAGGTCTTGCCACACAATGATACATGCCAGAAACACTATACGGACACACATATGTTAATCCCTAACATGGAGAACATATCTGTGCAGTGGCTGAGACACGTTTCAATGCTCCATAAAGCACACTTGCATGACCATGTTATAACACATACCTCACCTCTTGCCCATTATCCTTTATTGGAACACATGAGCTGCAGGTGTGTCCATATTCCTGAAGGATATGTACACACCCATGCTTGTTGCACTTGCAAAACTTCAGATGCATTATGCTGCGCAACTACCTTTGTGCCAAAGTGGAATTGAAATTGCACCTTGAGACAGATCACCCACCAGGCCACAGATTTCCCAACTGTCATAATGTGCTGTAATGGGGAAGATTAGGTCTGAGACAGAACCATAATAATGGCTACTCACAACTATTCCATTATGAACTGGGAAGACTCCTCATGTACCAACTCCTGCACTCAATGCATGTTGGAGTCCATCGACCCCACTGACCTGGATCACAGTAGTCACACAAACAGGGCTAACAGTATGCTATACATAGTTATTCTCCAATGCCAATGTTATGTTTCCTAAGAGCAGAGTGGTGACTGTCATGGCACCCATGCAGATGGACAATGCATGTGCAAATGTTGAATCCTACACAAATTCACCTTAAGCAGTCACATATGTGCAGTGATTGTGCCATTGAAACAGAACCAGGATTCAACCCAACACAAACAAGAAGGCAAACAGGTGGTACCATGCTTTAAACTGTACCACAGAAGTAGTAACTACTGCAAGACTGAACACACATGAGTGTAGGTGATCACTGGTCAGCCTCAGTAAGATGCAGATACACCATATAAAACCACACAAAGCTACTGTGAAACTAATCAGCCACATATTATGAGGCCAAGCACATAGCATTCTATAGCTGTGTCATTAATCGTAATGGCAATGACAAGACCTGCCCGTGCTGCACAACAGTACGGCATGGGAAGTACTGCACCTACAGAAATAGCACCTGTTCATCCAGATAGGGTCTTGGAGAACCTAAATCCACTCCCACCCCCCAATAGGTACACTTAGTAATATATCCATGTACACTACAGGGCCCCTGTAATAACGGCTATGCAGGTACAAGCTGCACTCTCTAAAGCCATACATACAGCTTTCATGAGACCTGTCATTGTCCCAGGGTATATCCTACACAAATGTAAGAATATTCAGCTATCCACATACACATTATGTTCAATCATAGCTCCATGTCAGGATGTGTACACATTGAATGGTGCACAGCAACAGTTATCACACCCCACAAAGGGGGAGACACCATTAATAATGGGAAATAGTGAACAACTACCCTGCTGAGTCTGGTCTGTAAGGCCATGAACCATGATCAACGTATTTGATGTACTCGGTACAGATGTAGATGACAGTAGGGTTGATTTACACTGCATATCATGACCTTGCCAGGCCATAGGACACCATCACCCATACTGTGTTCCAGCTACAGTCAGTAAACTAGGTGTATATTCCTATGTCACAGGAGTGGTTGGCAACTAGTCTGCTGGCAGAACCAACACTACAGAAGGTGTCTGACTAATACACACACATCAAACCAGTGCCAGCCACAGTAATACTGGGTACAGTCCTGGTACTCCCCCTCTTTGTTATCTATACCACACAGACTAACACAGAAGGCATCAGCCTATTGATGTTTGCAAATGACTATGAACTAGGAGCAATAGTCGACTCAATGTGTGCTGTGTTCAACATACAGAAGGGCCTTAGTGTGTCAGATGTGTGGTGTGTGACGTATGGCCACAACCTGACAGCTAAGTATTGCATTGTCATCCCCTATGTTACAAACCCTGTACCTATGAACTACCACCTAGGCAGCAGTCAACATAATGGCAACTGTGTGTATGGGATGCAGCTGGACAGTACTCTTTCCTTTGATAGTTACTTCACCACACCAGACAGGTAGTCATATGTGTCACCCCTAATCATGACATGGTGCCATCCAGGAATACAGAGATGATTGCTCAGCCATACTCAACACCCATGTGACCCATAATAGTTCACATATTTCCTTTAAGGGTTATTGCCCATGTGCAGATGGCCTACACTGCACTTCCCAATCCCTAGCTGCACTGTGTAGCATGCAGCCTACCCTGAATAAAGCCATGTCTAACCCAGAGGTGTTGGACATGCTACACTTAACACATCCTGATCCCAAATAAACACATACTTCATGGACATCCACCTTTCTAGTACAAGGATCACAACATGCCTGACAGATCTCTGCCCCATACACTTAACATACTATTGCCATACTATGCATCCCTGCCCAACAAAGCTGCACATCGCCCCTCTCTGTGACATTGTGTGGTGACCGCATGCCAAATATATCAGTAACCCTGTGGATCAGTTCTGTAGCACTGCTTGAACTGGCCATTGAAACTTACCTGTCTGTTGCCTACAGCTAGTTAACCTGTCTACCTAGGCTCATAAATGGCCCAGGGCATATAGTCTACTAGATCACTATGACAATACATGCTATATTTGATATCCAACCCTGCAAATACCATCAGGCTAGCTATTGTCCCATGTGTTCCACATGTGCAACACAGGCAATACGTGGCAGGATGCTACACAGCTGTACAGTGCCATGTAGATGTATATGGCAAAACACATACATACTTGCAAGTCTGCAGGGTCACAGGTCATGTCCCTAATGGCTATGTATGACTATATATGTGACATATACACAGCATTAAGGTGGATTGCATTAATGTGAACACATCCAGGCATGTGTCGATAGGTAAATACACCAGTACAGGTAAATAGATATGCCCATGTCAAGACAACATCCCTCTCCCCTATATGCACGGCCTGTGAACATATGTAACTCGTAACTACTGTATCATATCCTAGCTATATACATGTGTATATTTACAGTTTTATATATATAGCAGTGTCATCACTTGACACACACATATATGGCGATAACATCACATCACCAATAAGTGTCAAATGTGTGCGACTTATACATGTCAGTGGTGTTAGTGTCGTGTAGATTTACAAAGACGTATTTGTAATCTTAATAAATGTAATACACATGTATGTTCAGCTGTACTGCTGTACTTCTTTGTGAGTTACTGTGACCTGTCTCCATCATTATGTCTTCCAGGTATGCCACAAAGCAGACTGCCAGCATACAGCCACTTGGAGGATGAGGTCCTCGTCCCATACCTCCTCGACAACCACACAACACTCTTCAGCCATGTGCCACAGGATACACAGCAGCGGGATGCCCTGTGGGATGAACTCTGCAGGAGGGTAAATAATGTTGGTGGTTACAATCGCACCTATCAGCAGGTGCGCCGACACTGCACTGACCTCATAAGGCAGGCAAAACAGCATGCTAATGCAATTGCCAGGGAACAAGATGCAACAGGTGGGTGGCCACTCACCCAGCCCCCACTCACACATACCGAGGAGCTACTGGCCAACCTGGGGACACCTGCAGACCTCCATCCACAAGCTTTAGCTGGTATTGTGGAGGTGGGTGTCTCTCAAGCACTGTGCATGGAATTGCCTGGTAAGTCACTACTGCACATATAACACAACTATATTTCACATAGTTACATATTTTACTGTATAATATGTAATGTAACATCATATGCAAGTCATGTATGCACACATGCCACATACTATAGTCTGCTACTCTATGTATGCACAGATGTGCTTCCTCCATAGTAAAGTGTATTGTACTGGCTTATGTGCTAACATGGACATTGCACCCTGTAGCTATCACACAGGTGTGGATAATGATCTTACTGCTGTGACACTCCTGCTTAGGTACCTCTGGCATTTTGCAGTGACAGCAGTCTGTGTCAGGTGAGATTGTTATTATTTACCAGGCTTGATAATGCACTCAACATATTAATTGCATGCTATCTGCCATAACACATGTACACATAATGTATGGTGGTCCTGTTAATGGACACTGGTCAGACCTGCAATGCATCACAGTGTTTACCCATGTGAAACAATTGAAGACTATATGAAACACATGCACTAAACCTTCCAAACTGTCATTGCCAGATGTGTGGACAATAGTGAATACAATGGTGGAGGTGTGTTACACTGTAGGGACAGGTACTACATATCAGCATTACACATGTTGGGAATACGAACAGTACTGTACAGAGAGCATATGTGTGCACACACTCTAAATGTGTTGGAGCTGGAGTATGACCGACCCGCAGGATACACCCTTGTGGATTATACCCTTGCTATGAATGTCACACAATGTCATGTGCTATCTGACATGTCCATGACATGTAATGGGCTGACTGCAACACTACTCAACTATCCTGAAAAACATGTCTCACATCCCATACATACCACCCTTTGACTGCATACCCCTGCCCTCAGTGGAGCATATGACATCTATGGGTATATGTCATATGGGATACCACTGACATGTGAAATAAGATTGCCATCACAACCATTGGACAGAACATGTGCACACATGGCCATGGAAGATGGCCAGAGACATGAAGCAACACACACAGTAGAAGTGATGTACATGTGTGTACACCCTGTTGTACATTGGCTCGACAAAATACAACTATAGCCTTTGTGTAATGGTGATATTGCAGATGTGAAGCACTAAACATCATACAGGCCTGTGCACAGTTTGTGTAGGCATAACATGAAACCACCACATAACATGTCTTGAACATCTTGAGTGTGTCAAGACATGAAAGCATTCACCTTTACAGCATCCAAATACATACATGTGTTGCACAACATACACATACAACCACATCAGGCCACAGATACAATACATTCACCTTGCTGGTGCCAGACATCACTGCCATGCCTGCTCCTCATGTGTGTGAGGTACACAGATGGCATGTGGGATATAAAGTACTGCTAAGTTAGCCATGTGTGGTCATAGTTGCCAGGCATCAGATATGGTTGCAGATATGCATGGGTGTCATCCGTATACCGTTCTGTGACCTGTGTCACACATTCCACATTAAGGTTTAGTGTGTATACACCTCAGTGATGTGGGTCACATTCCACATTAGATATGTATTGTATGTGAGCATAGTCATGGTTATGAACCGTGACAGTAGCTCACACTGTATAGCAATTGTGAAGCCACATGATGCCCTGCAATGGCTATGCACATCAGCTCAATGTGCAGTATGTCCCTGCTTAATTGTAGGGTGGACAAACAACATTACATCAGCTGAAGGCCCATGTTAGTATAACACATCCCTGCATTGGGACACCATTACTGTACTGTCGATTGGAAAGGACACCATTGTGTTACACATGTATGCATGTCATTTGACACATCAGCAGAAGACATGTCATACTATATGTGATTGGCAAGGTCATATGTCATACAGCAGGCCGGTGTACTGTAAACCTGTGCTGGTCTGTGGCACCCTTGCAAAGTAGGGACAGCCATATCAAACATGTGTGTGTACAGCCACATGTACAATGTCTAGACTCAGCTCAGGGGTAGGTGGAATAATGTTGAACAGACATGCACTGCTTTGGGAGAGATATGCAAGCTAGGGCTCATTCAAACATAGTATGCAGTCGACATACCCTACTGCTCATGTCCTCACACATAGGGGTGGTGGCCAACACAAAGCATCAGTGGCAGATGTACAAAGGTCAGCGATGGTCTGTTAACATGTGGTGTATGTTGCACACACCATGGCAATGCGGTGCAATGGTGCAAAGTGCATGCATTGTGTTGCAGGTATGGAGCATAGGCTACTAACACAAATGGTGCAATACAGGTATGTATGCTAACCACCACTATAATTGCGTAAGGTGCATGCCATCTTCTTTAACACATGCATGCTGTTGTGTGCAACTTAGGGATGTATGATAACTACCACTATAATTGTCTAAGCTGAAACTATAATGTCTAAGCTGAATACCATCTGCCATATCACCTGCATGTAGCATGTGTCTGTGTGTCTGTGTGTATGTGTGTCTGCCTGTGTGTCTGTGTGTCTGTCTGTCTGTGTGTGTGTCTGTCTGTCTGTCTGTGTGTCTGGTATAACTTGTAATGTACAGTTCTTGTCTTCCCCTCACATTTTGATGTAGGTGCGTTGCCCTCCTCTGGTCCACCTGATGTTAGTGTCCCCACAGACTCTACCAGTGATGATGATAGTATGATTGAGGCACAGGCTGGGTTGTCAGGGGCTGAATCTGTGCCATTGCTTGCCATTCCACCTGTCTCCCCCTAATCCTCGCACACAGTTCCCCTGCCTACACATACCCCATCACCACTGGCCATAGATGAAGGACAGTTGGCGGGTGGTAGCATGGAACAGGGAAGTGTGGAGACTATGGAAGGTGTGCCTGCACACCATGATCCCAGTCAACTGACTGGTGATGTCCCACACAGGCATGTGCCCAGTGCTGCTCGTAGGAGGACCACTGGCCAACATGCCCCTGCAAGACAAAGCACATCAGCTGGAGTCACCAGATGCATGTTTCAGGCTGTAATGGAGGCACAAGAAGTGCTGAATGGCACAACAGAGAAGACCTGAGGCTTCAGAGGGATGCTGTCTGTTCATTAAATGACAACATCCAGGCACTTGCAAATGCTCACCATCATCTTGCAGATGTTTTGGATAGACAATTGGGTGACATGGTGGGAGTCCTTGACCATGGCATGTCAATCCTCGAGCGTGGAATGTATGTGCTGGAACATCTGGTGGGAGTGAGGCATCGGGCACGTGGACGTACGTCAGCTACATCACCTGTTGAAGGTCTACGTGAACATGCTACTGCACATGCCTGCTCCCATAGTGGCGGTAGCAGCAGCAGTGCAGTTGGTGCTGTGCAGTCCACACCAGGACACAGCAGGCCATGTGCACGTGGTCCTGGACAGTCCCAACAGGGACACAATTCCAGTGGACATGTGTCATCAGACAGTACCCAATCTGGACCTCTGCCTGGTAGTGCCCATGCAACCCCTGGCAGGTGCAGGTCACGTGGCCATGGCCAGACACCATGAACTGTGAAACCTGCCTTGTACAGTCTGCAGCTGTCAATAATACCCCTGTGGTAGGCCAGCCACATGCCAGACCTACGTGCATGCTTTCACATACCCACCTTTGGCAATCCTGCTGATGTCAGCCACCTAGAAATACACCTCTGGGAGTTCTGTAACCCAGTAATCTCTGTAGCACATGCTGTAACTGCGTAATGCTGTAGTGTGATACACTAGTTAGGTAGGGATTCTATTCTAAGATATGGCAGGTGTGTGTGTGTGTGTGTGTGTGTGTGTGTGTGTGTGTGTGTGTGTGTGTGTGTGTGTGTGTGTGTGTGTGTGTGCGTGTGTGTGTGTGTGTGTGTGTGTGTGTGTGTGTGTGTGTGTGTGTGTGTGTTTGACAGTCAGAGTCTGTGTGGAGGTGGCTGCGAGTGTCTAACCACTGGACATGTTGGGGAGCGGATTTTGTAGTTTTCCTATATGGTGTCCGTATAATATGTCACAATGTCCACCTCACGAGGAGTACAGATGTCAGTCAGCCAAGGGACTGTTTTGGCAAGCCATACTCCTGCATCTGGAAAATGGTCTGGTGAACAAAGTATGCAACCCTACTATTACCCGGAATACATTCTGAACCCATGTGTTATACACAAACATACTTGCCTAGAATCTCGCTATGTTGCTAACACCCTGCACATTGATGACAGATAGTAGGCATGGTGTTATTGCAGTGGGCTGCAGAGGGCATGGCACCCTGTACAGCAGTACAATAGGCACATAATTGTGGACAATGTGCCTTCATTATGTTCCCCATTGGATGCCTACAACATATGTGGTGCCATCAAATGTGATCCACAGAGGCCATACAATGCCTTACACATGTGCCCTGTATGGACTGATGCCACTGACACCAGGGAATACCTGTATCATACTATCAATGCAGGTGCAGTGTCAACCTGCTGTCTATAAGCAGGTCCTGCCACACCAGGCCAGTATTGGCATATCTGAGGATAAAAGTCTGTGTACACAACATGTGCCAGCCAAACCAGGTACACTTGTACATGTCACTGTACATTATTGTGGGACGTGCACATCCCAGGTAATGACTATGTCAAGGACTATAAAACACAGACATGGCATACATTGCAAAGCTATGGCCATATACAATGGTAACCAGGATGTCAGGACATTTCATACAATACCCATCTGTCTATGACATTGCAGACACTACACTCATGTACCACAGTGCACATCATTGTCAGGTGGCATGATGCCAATGATTACCCCTCACCCAGCCTTGTACAGCCGTCTTGCACAGCCAACCACTACACACCCATGAAGTATGTACACATGCATGTCAGTATTGGCACCTTGTGTCTGCATGTGGGGCATGATGCTCCAACCACAGTCACATCCAGTATAATTCTCATTGGCATAATGACTGATGTCAGACACGTTCACATGCCCTAGCCTATAGAACCTCTGGATATCCCCTGTGGTGCATGTAGTACCTGTGCCTTACTGCAGTGTGGTAAACTAAGTAGTTAGGAAGTATATTTGTGGGCCTGGAAAAGTGTGTCAATGTGAGTCCATTAGAGAGTGTGGTTGTGTTGACAGTGACATCCGTTCATGTGGAAAACCATGTGTGCTACACCTAATGTATGTCTACTATATCTCTGGTGCAGATGTCACTCACCAGCACACATATATGTTCTTACAGCACACCAACATGTCAGCTTTATGGCACATGGAGTAACTGCATGCACTTGTAATACTAATGACTAGTCAGTCAGGGGGTTGAACCCCTGTACTGGTAGGTGTGTGACAGACAATGCTTAGGTTTTAGTCTCCAAGCCCTTCACTGATGTACTTTGCCTCTGTCTGTCCCTCCCACACACTCTCTGGTGGATGTTGAGTTGTACACCTGCTCAGCAGCAGCTTGTGTTTTGTAAGTGATGGTCATGATCGGGTGATGGCCTCTGCACCTGTTGCAGTCCTCCTCTAGCTGATTGCATGTGGAACAGCTGTGATGATGTTCCTATATCCAATCACATGGAAACACAGTACAATATCTAGGAACATCATGTTGGTGTTTTCCTATGACAGTCGCTGTGAGTGGTACCTGGATCTGGTGTTTGGTAAACGGCATCACAGATGATATCTCAATGTTCCTCAAACAACACACACAGTGGAAAATAGCCTAAAGACAGGAGGGTGATGTGCCAGACATGACTACAGCATGTAAGTGTAGCTATGCTTAATTGAGACTACTGCCAGGTTAATAAGTTGTGTGTGGCAATGGCTATTCTGCATGTTTTAAAACTGACAAGACATTGACCTGTTTGTGAGGGACCCCCATCTGTAGGGCCATCTGTGGACTGGTCAGTGTGTGGAACCATTTGTTTCCTGTGTTACTCACTGAACACACATCTGTGAACTGCAGGTGCATAGTGTGAGGATTGCATTTAATACATGGTGATAGTGAAGAGTTACTGCCATCGCATCCCTGATTGGACATATGTCACATGAAACAGTGGTATGACATACACTGTCTGGGGTTCTCAGTGACATGCAAATAAGGGGCCACTGTTCATAGCCACAGTCACAAGTCTTCTACACTTTGTACAGATGTCATGCAGTACATATGCATGTGTTGTGCTCACTCTGCAAATGTATACCATCTGTTGTGTTGGGTTGATGGTTATATCTATTCATGCTGTTATAAGTAATCCTGAATGCCGTTGACTATTACTAAGCCATATCTGTGTTTAAACTGCAACACCATAGGCTGTATGGGTTTGGAGATCCCGGCAGAACCTCCTGTCCCACTTTAGCTGGCCATGGCACCGGCCACCAGCACATCTGGGGCCCAGCCTGGGACCTCCACCTCTGTTGGCTCTGCACAACCTTCTGGTAGAACCGCACTGAGGATGGGGCTTGTCCCCCCTGGGAGCAAGTCCAGACAGGAACATGCCCACTGTCGTACAGTCCCGGACGTGGTGCATAGGGGGCTTGATAAGGGGTTTTGAGGTCAGATACACCAGCTCGAGGGCAGAGTGTCACATTTACAGGGTGAGCCTGCCCCTCCTAGACAGCAACCAGCACTGCCACCTTTGCGGCTGTTTAGGTGCAGTGGTGGCTGCCCGTGGCTGGGGACCACCGTCCCACTGTTTCCATCTGGGGGCTCATGGGCTTGTGACTGCCCAACACTCCTCCCTGTCCAAGGTGTATCCCCCACGTGTCATATACCGACCCTGTATGCTGTCTTGTCTGTCATCCTACCCAACCTATCCTCCACGAGCATACCTACTCTCCTTCCCCCACATCCACTCTCACCCTAGGGAAACCAAAGGCCAATCGGTTCCTAGAACAACATTTGCCCCATACATAGCTGTCCATTTCAGACACGTTTCCACTGGACACATGTAACCTTTTTAATATGCATCACAAGATACTCCAGTTGTCCTCACCCCTTTCTCTCAGGCACATGATCCTGGTATGCACATGACTCCTAAAGGTTCCAGGTACACGTGATGCAGATGACCCCATTGTACACACAACAATACCGGTCCCTCTGTGGTTAGCCCATTTACCTTTTTCATGATGATGTTGTTGCATATAGCACTTTGCAAGAGTACTGTTCTCACATAATGATTGGACAGAACTGTTGTGTTAATGTAAATAAAATGCACAGAGTGATGTATTTGGCCAATGTACAAATGTTTGCTTTTATTAATGACACATGTCTGTCTGAGGGAGTCTTGATATTACATAGGACAACACCACTACATAATACAGGCGTTGCTGGTGTTTCCCTTTTCATTCCTTTGCAATGCTTTGTTGTCACATGGGATGTTCTTGATATATCTATATCTATATCTATATATATCTATATATATATATATATATATATATATATATATATATATATATATATATATATATATATATATGTATGTGTATGTATCTATAGCTGGACATAAACACTCACACATACATCTACATGATGGAATACATTTCCTATACTGTTGAATGACTGCGCTGGATGATATGTTTGCAATAAGATCCAATGCCTGTATGTCTGCCATGGCTTAGTGGTAAATCACAATAGCTGTGTGTGCAGGGTCCTGGTTTCAAGCCTTGCAGAGGTCATTTATTTTGTTGCTGGGCAGAACAAGGCTATTGGATACGGAGTGATTATGGCACATTAAAGCAGTTGTGAGGGTGTACATGGGTTTGCGTGGAGCTAAGCAATGCTAACCTCTGGGTACAGTTTCTTACACTCAGTTAGCCTCTACATTGCTTCACCAGTGCAATACTCTCATACTGGTGGCCAAACAGGCTTATACCTGCTTGCTTCTGCACTTGCAAATGCACTGCATTTGGTGTTTGCATCTGACACTCACACCCCTGGGTGGGAGTGAGGACTACGATATTACCTTGTGATGCCTATTACATTGGATTACATGCCTACAGTATCGGGAATGACTGCCTATTAGGCAAAAGCATGCCATTCGACTGTACGGAATCCATGGCCTGTCCAGAGTTTGATTCATATTATTGGTGTGTTCCTCTTACAATCTGCACCTGTCTGGCTAATACATGGGAACTGACAGTCTTCAATACAAACAAGTAATTGGGTTTTGGAACCGATATCCTTCAGCCGAGTCATGCTACTGCATACCTAATATTCTATCATCTTTTTAAGGTTGTCAGTGGAATATGTGCTTTCTGTCCCTATCAGACCTCTCATACGATTGGGGAAAAATACAAACTGAATCAGGGACACATCATAACAACATCAGGGACACATTTAAATTATTAGTGCTATTAACCTGACACATTGACAGACTCAAAGCATATGAATTCATACACATTTTCTGAGGTAAATTATGTTTATAACTCTTAATTGTTGTCATTATTCATTGCATGTAATTCACCACCTTTCCTCCAAAAGTCACTAGTTTTAGGACGGATTAAGTGGGACAGAGTTAAAAATTGAGTCGAAATCAGGGACGTCCCTGGAAATCGGGGACAGTTCAGAGGTATGGTCCCTATTTGTTCCCCCAATGGCTTATGTCTTGTCCAGTGGATTTGCTCTTAGGGGGTGAGAGGTATGGGTGTCAGCTATGTCCATTTTGGAATATTACTTACATCCCCGGGGCGGTCCTAATATGACTGCGCCAGCCAAAACCTGCACGCCAAGGCCCATAATTGCATACCCATAGTTCCCCTACCTGCCCCTCCTCTATAGCACTCATCCTTACTGTGGGTTCAGGTGGGGTATAAACACACCACTACACACTGCCTGCGTGTCAGGACACATGTCGTACGTTGTGTCGACCCATGGGTTATTAAGCTTGCACAACCTACTGGTCTGTGTACATGTACAGCCTGGTTTGATGAATCATTACTGGGACTGACTCTGATGATCATTAATTTTGGGTGTCCCACAAGGGACATCAATGTCTATGTTTCAAGATTAGACCTGGCAGATCTCTCCCACTGGTAGTATCCTGCCGGTGGTCTGGGAAGCAGTGGTGTGTTTACTTTTATTGTGTGTCTGTATGTCTCACCAGCCTAGCTGGGGGGGTGGGGGGTGATGCTACATGTTACAAGTTTGTTTATTGAACCCCTCTCCCCCATATGCAAGGCCTGTGAACATATGTAACTCATAACTACTGTATCATATCCTAGCTATATACATGTGTATATTTACAGTTTTATATATATTTATTTATTTATATATATATATACATATATATATATATATATATATATATATATATATATATATATATATACATTACTATATACAGGTATATCTGTATATGTATGCATACATGTATATATCTATATATTGCTATATATATATATATATATATATATATATATATATATATATATATATATATATATATATATATATATATATATCTAACAACATGTGGGTCTATGGGTGTCTGCATATGTATATATCTATATGTGGGTATGTATATGTATTCTGTCTCTGTATGTATACATTTGTACTATGGAGAGGGAGAGGCTTATCTCTATGTCACTATGGGTAGATATACACACACATACCTCTACATATATCCATCTACATCTGGTTATTCCGTTCCTTGCCATATAGCTTACACTTTGCTGCAGTACGACTCGTAGTGGGTGTGGCTGCTCGTTGGGCAACGCCTCTGCCCAGTGAACATATTTGCTTACATCCCTGGGGCTGTCCATATAGGCCCACATCAGCCAACACCTGCACACCTACACCTATTACTAGCTACCCATAGTTCCCCCACTAGCACCTCCTCTACAGCACCCATCCTTACTCTGGGTCCTGGTTGGTTCTGGACACACCACTACATGCTGCCCATTCTCCACTTCACGGGACCCATTTCATACAATTGTCTCGACCCATGGGTCATCAGGCTTTCCCACCCTTGTATTCCAGGTATGTATACACCCAAGCCAGAATGTTCGGTTTATCACCTTCTTTTGGTCTTGCCAATTTTTGGGGTGTCCCACAAGGGACGCTCCTGTCTGTATTCCAAGATTAGAATTCACGGGTGCACTGTGTACCCCACCCATTTGTATCCTGCCTGTGTTCTTGGGATCAGTGGACTCTTTACATTGTTTGTGTGTATGTTTCCTGTGTCTGACTGGGAAGGGGGTGGAAGGTTATGCTACGTGTTTCATGTTTCTTGCTTGGACCCCTCACTTCCATTGGCATAGCCTGTGAACATATATCATTCTTGTGTGCTGTTTCCTATCATAACTGTATATCTGTGTGTATCTATGCACACACACACACACACACACACACACACACACATATATATATATATATATATATATATATATATATATATATATATATATATAAATATATATATATATATATATATATATATATATAAATATATATATATATATATATATATATATATATATATATATATACCCCGCGCAAACTGGTGTTTATATATGCTTAAACCTGCTTACTAGTGCCTTATTCATTATGAAAATGACACTTCGCTCCAGTTAACTTTTAATTGTTATTTTGCAGGTTATACAGTGGACAGATGTTGCAATATGTTCATGTACAGATTACCAATGGTAAATGGTATGTGATGCAGTGGGATTCGGAACGGGAATGTCTGTTCGTTAGGTGGTTGCTCTAAACAATACACTATTGCTGTGATGCTTCATTTGCATATATTCCCATATACCCATGGCTCCTGGTTCCCCAAACACCCACCCCAAAACCACCCTAACACTGCAGCCATCCATTCTCCAGTTGGATTCGTGGTGTATCCACACCACTACACATTGGCCACTCCCTACTCCTATAGACTCATCCCTTCGGTTGACTCACTTCACGTATCCACAGAACTCCCAAACTTTTAGTCTACAAACATTGGTGACATGAACGACAGAAAACCTGAAGATGCACACACTCGAAACTCTCCTTAGCATGGAGAACATCGATATCTGTGCAATAACAGAAACCTGGTTCAAGGCTCCCGAGAGCACCCCAGCACTACCAGGTTATACCTCATACCATGCTTTTTGGCCCCAAAACTTGGACCAAACCACAAAAGGAGGGGGAGTATCAATATTCATCAAAGATACCCACACCTCCAGGTTGGTGGCACAGCACGAAGCATCAGAGACTATCCATGTGCAACTAACAGTGGGTAAAACTGCCTTCCAGTTTATAGCCTGCTACAGACCACCCTCCCAAACCCAGGAACTCCACTTGGCCTTCCTGAGAACACTGGAAAATATGAAGGTCTCTCTAAACACCATTATATTGGGCGACTTCAACTACCCAAACATAGACTGGGAGCATTACTCTAGCTCCAACACCCTAGCCCAAAGGTTCCTAGAATTTATAAACTCAAATGCTATAGAACAACTTGTTACCACTCCCACAAGAGGGGAAAACATACTGGACCTGATCATCACCAACATGGGGACTCTATGCTCCAGACCAGAAGTGTATCCCTCATTGGTAAGATCAGACCATAAACTAATCTCACTGGATATTCACATCCCGACCCCAACCCCTCCCCTGAAAACCACAGTGAAAAACTTCTCTAAAGCAAATTTCACACTCCTCAAAACTGAGGTGGAATCCTTCAAAGCCCCTGGGCCTGTGGAAAATACGGCCCAGACCGCAGAATCCTTTATAAATGCATTCTATGAACACCTTGAGGAATGCATAGATCATGCAATCCCAAATAAAACCAAGACCCAATCCTCCAAAGGCAGACGTCCTGTCTGGTGGATGCCAGCCATAAACAAACTATACAATAGAAGGAGGAAACTACTACATGATAGAGCAAAATCCCAAAAAAGGGAAGGCATCTCTGATCAGTATTAGCAAAAAACTACGGGCACTCATAAAATCGTCTAAGGCCAGCTTCAAGAGAAAAATTGCACAGGACACTAAGGATAATCACAAGGCTTTCTTTAGTTATGTTAGGAACCTGGGTGGGAATTCCCAGATATGCTCAGAATTAGTCCAAAATGACAAAAATACACGAACCCACAGACATTGCCAACATCCTAGCTTACAGGTTCAGCAAACTTCTCCCCCCCTCCCCACCAAAAGGGTAAATATCTATCCCAGCAGAGTGCTGCCCCCCTGACATCTCAGTTGCTCAGGTAAGAGCTGTCCTCTCCAAAGCAAAAAACACAGCATCAATGGGACCAGACGGTGTCCCGGGCTGTGTCCTACATGAACTCCAAGAAGAGCTAAACCCAAACATAAAACTACTGTTCAATCTCAGCCTTACTACAGGATATGTACCCAAAGAGTGGCGTACAGCATCAGTGGTCCCTCTCCACAAAGGTGATGCCTCAACGGATCCTGGAAACTATCGCCCCATAAGCCTGACTAGCTTGGTCTGCAAAGCTATGGAAAGGATCATCATGGACCTCATAAATAAAGATATTGGGGACCTACAGACACTGGATCCTACCCAGTTTGGCTTTGTTAAGGGCAGATTCTGCCTCTTAAACCTGGTTGATTTCTTTGAAGCAGTCACCAAGGCCATTGACGAGGGGAAGGTGGTCCACACAGCCTGCCTGGACCTCGCAAAAGCCTTCGATACAATACTCCACTCAGACATTATAGATAAGCTCACCAGCTTAAATATAAACCCCTATGTCACTAGATGGGTTGCAAACTGGCTCAAGGACAGAACCTACATGGTTAGAATTGCTGGAGCCATGTCAGACTCCAAACCAGTTACAAGTGGCATCCCACAAGGCTCAGTCCTGTGACGTCTCTTGTTCGGTATATATTTCTCGGAGGTACAGGCCAACACGGAAGGACTGTGGCTGACCAAGTTCGCAGATGACTGCAAACTGGGCACCATAATCGACTCTCCAGCCAACACAAGCATCCTCCAAAAGGGCCTCATAGAAACAGACAACTGGTGCCAGAGCCATGGCCTCAAGCTAAACGCCAAAAAGTGTATAGTCATCCCCTTTGGCAAAAACAGTGCCACAAATTACCACATAGGTGGTAATCCATTAAGTGCAGAAGAAGTAATTAGGGACCTGGGGATCCAAGTTGATAGCAATCTCTCATTCGACAACCACGTGGTCAAAGTGGTTAGAAAAACATTTTATATAGCCCACCTAATCATGAAGGGATTCACATCTAGATCAGGGGAGGTCATCATGCCTCTTTACTCATCCCTCATCAGGCCCATAATTGAGTACAATGCCCCTTTTGGGATGTACCTTACCAGACACCTGCAGCAACTGGAAAGACCCCAAAAGTACCTCACCAAGAGGATCAAAGGGCTCAAACAGATGCCATATGCTGCCCGGTTAAAGATACTCCTGCTCTACTCAGTGGCATACCGCCTGCTCAGAGGCGATCTGTGCCTGACGTATAAAGCCATGTCCAACCCGGAATTAATGGACATGCTGCACCTCAGAAAATCCAAATCCCATCGAGCTACACGCTCGAGAGACTTGAACCTCAGCACTGAAATAAATAGGACATGCTGGAGGGACAGATTCATAACCCAGAGGCTCCCTTCACTCTGGAATAAAATCCCAGTCCAGGTTAGGCAGATTCCCTCATTGACTCTCTTCAAGAGGAATCTTGATGAGTGGATGGGAGGTCATAGGTTTACCCCAGGTATCACTTCTGTGTCACTGTTAGACAGAGGCCCAGTATACTAACCTCGAAAAAGGGCATAGCAAAATTAATTTAAAATGGGTGGTGAAAGCCAAACACACTCTGGCTAGGCTTATAAATGCTCTAGGGCAGATAGCCTAGTATGAACCTATGAACCTATGAACCTATGACACTATTCGCAATTTTTGGGTTGTCCCACATGGGACACGCATGTGTTTATGTCAAGATTAGATTCTATACTTCATTACATTCTTACCCCCGTTTACATGACACTACAATAAATTAATATGTATGACTATGTGGTAATGCACACGTTATACATAAGAGCCTAATTATGTAAGTGTTCGGCGTATTTCTTTTACAAATAGACTGGTTTAGTAATTGGCATTTCCATAGCAGGCAGATCACAGGAATGATTCCATGTGTGGGAAAGTCCACACATTTGATTTTTTTCAGCACAGCACTGACTTTGGACATTGTACACACTTTTGCGTTTTAGCAGTTTCGCCCCTTTCCTCTTGCACAACCTATTATTCTATCTACTGTCGAGGTTTGTAAGGGCACATTCATGTTATATATGTCTGCAAATGGAATGAATGTGTTACAGAGAATGTACTTCTACATATTGATGTCTGCATGTGTGTATGTATATATACTTATAACGAACTCGCTGACCTCCACGGGGCAGTCAAATTAGAACCAGTCCATCCAACCCTGGCATGCCTGGCTCTATAATTTCATACCCATAGTTCCTCAACCCCACCCGAGTTCAACATACATGCATACCATCCATTGTCCAGTTGTTATCGCAGCCATGACACACCTCCACACATTGCCTCTCCCGAGCGTTAGGGGTCCTACACGTATATTGTCCCAACCAATGTATTCTCAGGCTCTCCCACCATTTAGGGTGGGAGGGTGGCTTAATGGCTAAGGTGTTTGCCTTACAAACACAAGGTGCAGGGTTTGAGTCTCACAAGGGATAATTGGCTTGGCTTAAAATGGCTTGCAAGGGCAGTTAGCTTAGTACTAAACTATGAACCTATAATTTAGTCCTTGAACATACCTGCCCTTGCTTGTGTAATGGTCAGATGGCCAAATAGCCTATCAATTTTTGGGTAGTCCCACCAGGGACTACCCTCTGTGTGTAAAGTAGACTTAGCAGATCAACAATGTTACTCCCACTGGTAATATCCTGCCTGTGGTATGAGTAGCAGTGCTTTGCTCGCTCCTGCCCAGCTTGATATGACATACGCTGATAGCACTATATAATACTGGGATTGCTGTTGATTCCCTTTTCATTCCTTTTGTATGCTTTATTGTTACATCATTCTTTCTTGATATATATATATATATATATATATATATATATATATATATATATATATATATATATATGTGTGTGTGTGTGTGTGTGTGTATGTGTGTGTGTGTGTGTATGTGTGTGTATATATGTATATATACATATATGTATATATATATATATATTATATATCTGTACATATATACATTTCCTATGTTGGGCACTGCTTAGACTCATGCAAGCACACTCAGACTTGCTTACTGGTACTTATATGTGTTTACTGCTGCTTATTTGTGCTTACACCTGCTTATTAGTGCCTTATTCATTATGACAGTGCCACTTTGCTTGAATGATATTTAAGTTAAATATCTCATGCCATACTCTTTTGTCGGTTTTACAGCAAAATGACATTCATTCCACATCGAATATGATATGTGCTATTGCTGGGCTCGAACCATGAATGCCTGTTCATTAGGCAAATGCTCTAAACACTACACTATTGACATTTATGTTGATTCCGCATCTTTTTCTCTGTTTGAATGAATTTGATGTGTAAGCTACGTCGGCGGAGGGCAGTGACGCGCAAACGCGCTGCGCTTTGCTTACACCTTCAATATTGCAGCAATTCAAATGTATAATAGGGACACTGTGAATCTAATTGTGAAAGTTCTAGGGACAGGGCTCAACATTCCACTATGTGCTTGCATGTTTACTACTTCGATTTTATTTCACTGTTTGTGGACACTCTTGTATGCTTAGCATACATTTCGGTATCCACGGACACCGAATTACTGACTTACTATTAGAGGCGGGCTCCACTAGTAGGCATAGTTGGTTTTGCAACTGTCGGGGCATGTTTACGCCTCCATAGAGCAGTTGTACATGCCCCCTGCACTTGCACACGTTTCCTGTGCACGTCGAGGGTGCGGCGGTGCACCCTCATACATATTCATATGGTGCTGCTGCACCATCTGTAGTGAGGATGCGCTGAGCAAGGCTAAAACCGTCCTTGCGCCGAGCTTCTTGAATCCCAGGGAATAGATTTTTTCCCTTCCTTTTTCTCCTCAACCTCATGTTGAGTGGGGGGCACCAGATATCTATGCTTGAATTTAGAAAGGCTGTTTCCATATTTAAATGGGGAGAGGTTCTGAACCAACAGGCATCATCACATGCAGTTTGACAGACAGGTGATTAACATGATGAGCTGTTTAGACTGACAGGTGTCTGGAGTCAAACATGCAGTTTTGATGTCTGAGACTAATGTACATATACAAAAATACATACTGCTCAGTCACACAAAATTCACTCATAAGCAATAGGCAAAGGAAACAAGCTTCTGTTTTACACTGAAAAATGTTCACTTAACTAATAATAATGATCTCACATATTTGACCCATGTAATGCTGCTGTTATATTATGGCACTGAAAAATTAAACATTAAATATTTTTCATGGTGACATAAATGTGGGTCAGGGAGGGGAATTGAAACCACAAGCATCTTCACAACGTGAGAATAGAACCTTAAAACTCTGACTCATTTGCCAGCTCCACAAGTGATACCTATACATACACACTTATAACATTAAGTCTCCAGTACTGACACAACTATATGAATGTCATACCCTTTTTAATGAATTCTTACAACTGTTAATATTAAAAGCAAGATATTATGAAGCATATATACTCACCACATTGCCCTCTGAGGAGCTCCATTCTACTCAAATGCTGCTGCCTTTTCCATTCTTTCTTCAGGGACTATAGACGTAAGAAGAACATTGTGTAATGTCTATGGCTGGCATGCAATTTCAGTTTAAAAGTGTACCTAATATAACTTGTTCTACTTAAAGTACATAGGTGATGTCTGCTGCATAACTTCATCCTCCCATCAGTCAAGGAAATCAGGATTGTGGTGCTTTATGTCATTGTAAGGGTGACAGCACTGATCCACCAGCTGTAGAATGCCAGTTGCACAGGTGATATTCTGGGCTAAACTTTTCCAAGATTGTGTCTTATACTGAGGTTCTGTAGAGCCCTTCTGCATAAGTTCCCAGCTGTTATTTTTATGGAGGAGGCAAAATAAATCTTTGTTTCCTCCACACAACACCTCTGTTCTCTAAAAAGAACTATCCTCTTCTTCTACAGCCATGATGTCTCATCTTGAAGAATCTCAATAAAAAATGGCAGAAAACTGGCACACAAATCAGGTCTCACATATCCCATCTACCACACACTGACAGGCATCAAATGGATCTTCATTTGTGAGATTAACGGTAACCATACATCTCAACCTCTTAGAGCTAGAAATCTATACAAAGCCATAAAAAAGTGGGACAAAGGCTCAAAAATATGGACATTTTTTAAATATCGCTCTTAAAATTTAGAAAGTTGATAGAATAACAAGTTTTGCATTAGTTTGAATTTTCTGAAGGGTATGAAGTCTGAAACTCAAATGTCTGTCATAATATTCTAATTCCAGTCTTTAATAATTTGCTGCTAATTTGCCAGAAAACCACAATTTTATGAAAAATGGACCAAAAATATGAGCCAAAAATCTGGACATTCTGCAAAAATCTGTACAGTTGAGAGGTATGATGGTAACATCAGAAAATATATAGGTACTCTAGTACTGTGGTTCACAAATGCAGCTTAAGATGTGAAACATGTCAGTCCTCTCTCTCTTTCCCTCTCTTGCATACTCTCTTTCTGAGTATGCTGTTGAGAAGACATGCTCTACAGTGACTCCCTGTACAAATGGTCATATATGAGATGACAATTTCCCATCTCCTAAAAATCATAGGCTTGTATGATGTTGAAAAGGATTTACTATCATATCACCAAAATTAACAACGGAGAATCGTTAGAATGTTGAACTGGAAACACGAAACTCAAAATGTAGAACACAAAATAGTTCTTAAGGACTGTTCGTACATGTCGAATTCGACATGTATGAACAGTCACCACGCTTCCAGGAACAGCATCACTGTGTCTTGCACAGTAAAGAACGTGTTTGTAGGGGGGCAAGCCCCCCTGCACCCCCCCACACCCCCTGCTACTTATATATACAAACTCCAGGATTGCACTATAGTGTAGGAAAGGGTACATTTCCTGATCCCCACTATATTGCAATCTGCATCCCAGTAGTGACACTCACAACAGCAAATGCTCTTATGCATTTGCTGTTGTGGGTTTCGACATTGTAGCATTTGTCTTTTCATAGTGCAAAACTGCCGTTTTGCACTACTGAAAATCACACAAAGTGGAATCGACTAAATGATAGTAAACCATTGAACAGGTGTGCCCATTGTACAAATTGAGCAATTCAGAAACAATAATGAACTAAGCCCTAATTAGCATTATGATTGTATCCAGATGGGTGAATCTACACTACATAAGAGCAAACAGAAGCACATAGCCTAAATACACTACACTGCTGCAAGAGTTTGATTCCTGATGAGGTTAACTTTGGACAACAATTTAAACAGCCTTTCTGCTTGTAACAAGGTAAGTGTTACTTCTTACCAATTCATTTGCTTGTAATACAGATGCTTTTGCTCTTTAACCTACTGTTTATAAGGGTGTCAGTTTGTCAGTACTTTTAAATTTGTTGGCCAAATTATACTGAGGGTGTGTTTGCAAAGGTTCAACAATTAGTGGCTTACAGAATTATTATACTGGATGGGAGACACACCACTGTTCTCATATTTAGTGTTCTATTGAATTTGAGTGTTGTATGTTTTGCACATATGTCATTAGCCATAAATATTTATAACAGTGATAGTGTCATGTATTCTTGATCAGTTGCTATTCTGTGGTTGTTTTGTAAGGGATATGTGGTCAGTAAACCTAGATGCCTGACATTTACTTAAAGAGACTGGATATAGATATCTGTCAGGCACAAATACAGCATACTATATGGCCTAGGATGACAATCATAGTGTTAGAATATGAAAAGACCATTGAGGAACAAGGCTGTTAATGCCACAGTTTTCCATATCTACAGAGCAATTCCTAAAAAACAAGGCACCCATAAAAAGACTACTGCATTTACAGGGCCAATAACATCAACCCATAAATTCAAATTCTCTAGTGCTAAGCTTCTGGTGTCATTCTAAGGGGATCCAGTATCTGCCTGCCTGGGATGACATAATTGACAGACCTCGATGCTTTGCCAAAGATGGCCTGCATCTGCCACTCCTGGGCTTCCGGATACTGGCCAAGGCTCTTGCCACCCTTATGGTGCCCTTTTTAGGTGGTGTTACAAAGACCAAATTACCACCATAACAGCTACAAACAAATGCAATCCGAGGGTTATGCTGCTCAATGCTAGAAGTCTAAATCTCAAAATGCACTAATTCGAAGCACTCCTTAAAATGGAGAACATCAACATTTGTGCTGTAACAGAGACCTGGTACCAGGCAGCAGAAAGCACCGCTGCACTACCAGGCTATAACTCATTCAACACCTTTTGGCCCCAGAACCTGGACTGAAGCTCCAAATGTGGTGGTGTTTCCATATTCATAAAGGATGCGCACACCTCCAGACTGGTAACCCAACCTAACACATCAGAGATAATTCAGGTGCAGCTAACATTGGTTAAGACAGCGATTCAGGTCATAGCCTGTTATAGGTCCCCAACCATGTCCCAAGACTCACACTCCACATTCCTAAGCACCCTGGAGAATATTAGAGTCCAACCTAACACTCTCATACTGGGCGACTTCAATTACCCCTCCATTATCTGAGAAAACTACTCATGTACCAATACACTTGCCCAATGTTTCCCGGAATTCATTAATTCCAGTGCTCTGGACCAGCTCATTCTTACTTCCAATAGAGGTAGCAACATCCTTGACCTGGTCATTACTAACATGGGCAACCGTTGTTCTACACCAATAGTCAACTCCTCCATGGTTAGATTTGACCACAAAATAATCACCTTGAAATCCACATCCCTCTCAACCCCCAGCAAAGGTAACCACCATGAAAAACTTCTCCAAAGCTAACTTTGGGCTCCTAAAAATAGAGGTGCCTAACTTCACAGCACCCATGCAAATGGAGAATAGTAGCATGACCGCCGAATCATACACCAATGCACTGTACAAACACATACACAAATGCATGGATCTTGCCATACCCAATAGAACCAAGACACTCTTCTCCAAAAAAATGAAGCCAATCTGGTGGTCCCCTGCCATAAACAAACTCTACAACAGAAGGAGGAAACTGATGCGGAATAAGGTGAAGTCCCAAGACTGGAATAACTCCTTTATCAGCCTCAACAAAATGTTGAGATCCCTTATCAAATCCTCTAAAGCTAGCTATAAAAACAGAATTGCATCAGACAGTAAAGACAACCACAAGGCCTTCTATAGTTATGTAAAGAATCTCTACGGCAATACCCAGATTTGCTCTGAGCTACTGCACAATGGTACCTTCTATACTGAGCCAACAGATATTGCCAATATACTGGCCGACAGATTCAGTGCCAACTTTACCCTTCCCCCCAAAGGACCAATCACAGTACCAGTAGATTGCCAGAAACCCTTTAATACTGCTGCACATGTTAAAACAGCACTAACCAAGGGCAAGAATACAGCTTCTATGGGACCTGACAATATCTCTGGCTATGTTCTACATGAACTATAGAGTGAACTGGTACCTCACCTGTGTGGCCTGTTCAATCACAGCCTCACCTCAGACTTTGTCCCTACCGAATGATGCATTGATATAGTCATCCCTCATCACAAAGGAGGAGCAACTACAGACCCTGGGAACTACCGCCCCATTAGCCTGAGAAGTCTGATATGCAAAGCTATGCAACGCATCATCGTGGACCTAATAAATAAGGATATAGGGAATCTCCAAACTCTGGACCCCACACAGTTTGGTTTTTGTGAAGAGTAGATCATGCCTGCTTAACTTGGTTGACTTCTTTGAGTCAGTCACCAGAGCGGTGGATGAAGGCAAGGTGGTTCATACAGCCTACCTTGATCTGGCCAAGGCCTTTGATACCATCCCCCACTCAGGAAGCATAGAAAAACTCACTAAGCTAGGCATCAACCCCTATATCACTAGGTGGGTTGCAAACTGGCTCACAGATAAAACCCACAGTGTGAAAGTAGCTGACTTCAAGTCAGACTGCTGACCAGTCAGAAGTGGAATCCCACAGGGATCAGTCCTGGGTCTGTTAGAGATAGTGAGGATGATCTAGAGCATGCATGCTGACCTTTGGGAGTGCATGTCATTTTTGTGTGATTCACTGGCTAGACTGAGTTACTTCTCCATCTCACCTGCCAGGGGTGAGGGGCTGTCCTTGGTGTTGGTCATCTGCTGCAAGCACAGACATTAGCCAAAATGTTCGTTGACAAGTGAGATCCCACTCCCACAGTGCTAATAGTGACACCTATTGTGGAGATGTATATTCCCAGGAGAGGCCATCCCAATAGCTTAGGCCCTCATCATTCTGGCACATTTCCTAACAGACATCACTCAAGACCATGCAGTAAACAAGTATGGAGCCACAAGTTGTAAATTGACTAAGAAGACTTGCAGGTATTGCTACACTGGCACATCCAGTGCATCTCCTGCCAGAGTCAGCTCACATGGCGAGAGGAGTACTTGAGATGCCGAACCCTCTACCGAGCACATCCTGGACAACCCATCCAGTAGGCAAAGCCACAGTGCTGCAACAATTGCTGAGGCTGTGTCCCTGTAGATCCACACTCTCACCACCACAATCCCAGCATATCACACCAATCCACAGATCCCGGCTCTTCTCAACAGTAGCACAGCACCCCCAAATTGACACTTCACTTAAAAATCACTTTTTATTTTTCTACTTCTCAGCACTCATACTCACTAACTATCCTGTAGAAGACCTGCACTCCTACACTTCCTGCTCCATCTGTGTAAAGGATGATAACTGTCCCCTTCCCTTTGCACATTGTTACTTGGGATGTCTGTGTCTGATGCAGTGTGGGCACCCTATGCATTGGTAAGCATAGCCTTGTGTTTTTTTTTTTCCATGCATCATTTATACTGTAATATATCTGCTTAACTCTTGTATACATACTATTTTGTAAATCTGTCTGCAATTCATTGCCTCTTTGCTAGTGCCGCTGCATACTGTGCTCGCATTCTTCTAGCATGATCATCCCCTGCTAATGGCTGGTCCTCTGACTCCTTGTCTGACAGCCTCTGCTGCCTGTTTTACTCAGAGCTGCACCCCTGCACGACTTCACCCTGCTGTAACTGTTTCCTAAGTATAATATTGTGCAACACTGCATACATGTACACTGTTTTTGCACGTGTCAGGTCATGCAGCAGATCTCCACTGGATAAATCTAGAGAGCAAAAGTATGCCTTCAGCAGCCCAAAACACATGCTCAGAAATGTTTCTGTTTTGTGGTTGTGCTTTGTTGTACCCATGGTCTGCTGGATTTTGAGGATTTCCTATGGATTCATAAGCAAGGGCTCCAAGGCATAGCCAACATCATCAAAAAGATGCCTCTATGGAATCACCCCTTGCAAACCTTTGGTACAGACCACAGGTGTACCTTATGTGGGAATTGTAATAACTGCCTGGTAGCCTGAATATGCATTGTAAATGACACCCTGTGCATTACAGACCACCTGTCTGTTGATGGAGTAATACTCTTTGTGGTTCACATACCTCCTTCTCAATTCACTAGGTAGGGACTTTATTTCAATATGGGTACAGTCTGTTGTCTCCAATACCTCAGGGAAATGGTTATATCATAGGAATCCCACATGATGCTGGCTTTCTCTTCTGGAGTATTTGGGAACCACATATGCTCCCACATACCCTGAAGCATGACATCAAGATGGCAGTATTCCTGAGGCAGAATCCTGAGATACTGCCGTGTGTTCCCAGAAGGTCACTGAAATATCTCTGCAGCTGATATACATAAAGGCACACATGCATTAGTATCCACTTAGTTTTGAATCATACCTGCATCTTGTTTGGCCTCATTATCATTTATGACACTTTATTATATGGTCATTAGCATATACTGCAAGTGGCTACACTATTTGGGCTAGCCACATTGTGCAGCAGGAGATTCTGAATTGTATACTACTCTCTTTGTGGCTGCTCATCACTCAAATTCACTTAGAGCAATGTGGTAACATTTTCTGAATCTAGTACAGTGTCTGCTCCCAACTTGTTTTATTGTTGTTGTTCTTTATTGCCTCTGAGTGAGATGCCTCCTGGCTAAAAGTAAAAAATAAATAAATAAACAAGCAAACAAACAAATAATCAAACATGAAATAAAATAAACAGGCTATATACAGTGAATATAAAAAGTGTACACACCCTTGTTAAAATGCCAACTTTTGTGATATAAAAAAAATGAGACCACAATAAATCATTTCAAAACTGTTCTCACCTTTAATGTGACCTATAACCTGTACAATTCAATTGAAAAACAAACAAATATATTATGGGAAAAAATATAAAAAATAAAAAAAGTACAATAAGCTGGTTACATAAGTGTGCACACCCATAAACTAATACTTTGTTGAAGCAACTTTTGATTTAATTACAGTATTCAGTCTTCTTGGGTACATACCTGCCATCAATTAAAGCGACTCTGATTAACCACAAATAAAGTTCAGCTGTCCTAGTAGGATTTTCCTGACACTTACTCAGTTACCTGGAACAGCAAAAGCCATGGTTTGCAGAGAGCTTACAAAGACTCAAAGGGATCTCGTTGAAAGGTATCAGTCAGGAGAAGCGCACCACAATATTTCCATGGCATTGGATATACCATGGAACACAGAAAAGACAGTCATCAAAAAGTGGAGAAAATATGGGACAACAGTGATGTTGCAAAGAACTGGATGTTCCCCAAAAATTGATGAAAAGACAAGACAAAAACTGGTCAGGGAGCCTGCCAAGAGACCTACAGCAACACTGAAGGAGCTGCAGGAATTTCTGGCAAGTACTGGTTGTGTACTACATGTGACAACAATCTCCTATTTTATCCATATGTTTGGACTATGGGGTAGGGTTGCAAGATGGAAGCCTTTTCTTACACAGAAAAACATCCAGGCTCAGCTAAAATTTGCAAAATAACACATGGTCTCCCAAAAGCATGTGGGAAAATGTCTTATGGCCTGAGGAGACCAAGGTTGAACTTTTTGGCCACAATTCCAAAAGGTACGTTTGGCACAAAAACAACACTTTGCGTCATCAAAAGAACACCATCCCCACGGTGAAGCATGGTGGTGGCAGCATCATGCTCTGGGGTTGCTTTTCTTCAGCTGGAACTGCGGCTTTAGTCAAGATGGAGAGAATTATGAACAGTTCCAAATGCCAGCCACTTTTGTCCCAAAACCTTCAGGCATCTGCTAGAAAGCTGAAGTTGAAGACGATTTTCCCCTTTCAGCACAACAATGACCACAAGCATACATCCGAATCAACAAAATAACGGCTTCACCAGAAGAAAATTAAAGTTTTGGAATGGCCCAGCCAGAGCCTAGACCTAAATCCAATAGAAAATCTGTGGGGTGAGCTGAAGAGGGCTGTGTACAAGAGATTCCCTTTCAATCTAACAGATTTGGAGTGCTTTTGCAAAGAAGAGTAGGCAAATATTGCCAAGTCAAGATATGCCATGCTGATAGACTCCTACTCAAGAAGACTGAATGCTGTAATTAAATCAAAATATACTTCAACCAATTATTAGTTTAAAGGTGTGCACACTTATGCAACCAGCTTATTGTAGGTTTTTTATTTTTTATTTTATCCCCTAACATATTTGTTGGTTTTTCAAATGAAGTGTACAGGTTATAGGTTACACTAAAGGTGGGAACAGTTTTGAAATTATTTATTGTGGTATCATTTTTTTATATCACAAAAACCTGGTATTTTAACAGGGGTGTGTACACTTTTTATATCCATTGTACATTAGTTAAAGAGGAAGAACTAAAAACACAAAATTCTTCGCTTTCTTTTTTACATCTTGTAAATGGCTGGCTGTGTGCCTATTATAATTATTTGTTATACTTAGAAACATGACAAAATGTTCTAACAGTGAAGATGCCAACCCTTTTGGGGAAACCCCAGATATAAAATAGTTAACAAATCCTTTACAACACAGTAAAAACATGGATTATGCAATAAAAATGTGGCAGATGTTTTCTGACTACCATGATACACCATGTTAAATAACAATTGTGAAATAACATTTTGTTCTACTTTTATACCAGCCATGGTACATAGCCAAAAACACAAGAAAATATGAATATACACTTAATTCTTCTTTGACACTAGCAGTGATATACAATCAAAACAGCAGTGGCTTCACATGGAACTACAGAGATACCGATGGGTATTCAGAACAATGGTTATTCAGACCAATTCATAATGCTACTTTGCTGCACTAACTAGCACAGGGAATGTAACATGATGTGCCTCAGTACTCATTCTACATGCATAAAGACCAATATATCACCATCATGCTGTGGAGAAAGCTAGATAATAATACACTGCAGCAGTAACCTTGCTGATGTTGTGACCTATGCTATAGGCAGTCATGCGACCAAAGGGAAACCCCCTACGAGGTTGAGTGTCTGACTCTAGGTACATTAGCATAGGGACTGACAGCAGCCCATATATACCTCAGTAGCTAAATGCCAAGTCTTATCATCATGTAAATGGGAAGGAAAGGGGGAAATATTAAAATCAGAAATGGTTAAGAACATGCACAGCAACACACAAAAGGCCAGTACAAAGGGAGGATAGGTGGGGTGGGGGAAGAGCATTTTTTGAGAGACAGGTGCCCATTTTTACATTTCTTATGTAGGGTAGAGGAGGAGGGTAGGAAGTATCAGGTACAAAAAGGTAGGAGAGTATAGGCAAGGCAGCAGAGGCAGACACAGAAAGCAGACAGAAACAGACAAGGGAAATAGTTACACAAGGGGAGACAGTAAAGAGATGCTAATAAGTGATGGGCAACTTCACTTTTCAGGTTTTAACCCTGATGCCTACAGATCATCAGTCCCCTACAGGACAGTCATTCTCCATCATGAAGGTGAGGGGCAATCAAGACAGGCCATTATTTATGCAGGCAGTTGAAGCAATTTGTAGGTTTTTACCTTGAGTCCTTCTCCTTGCACAAGTTCAGCTTACACAAGGGAAAGACTCATGCAGTGGGCTGCAGTGAACTATCCACAGTGGTTGTCCTTCTCCTCTGCAAGAGGCATTACCAGCTGCAGCTCTGTCCTCCTGCCATGAAGAACAGGTGGCAGTTTTTCCAGTCTCCAACAGACACATCTCACCACCCAGTGTGCTCATCAATTGCCCCCAACCTTACCACCTGGGAGAAGTGAGTGAGCCACTTCCCTTCACTCCTTCCAACTGACTTCTCTAGTATTGGCACAGCTAATCAAACCCCAGTCACATTGTTCATTGTGAGAGCTCTCTTCCTCTGCGCCAAGAGGGTCTGCTACAGAGTGTGGACAATTAAGGATGGGGTTGGTTGAATGAGAAAGAGGGGATGAGGAGTGACATATAAGGAAGGGAAACAACATGATTGGGATAGAGAATAGTAAGGATGGGTTGTCTGATTGGCCTGCTGGGAACATCCCCATTCCCACCCTGTGTCAGTCACCTTTATGGCTAATATCATGGTGGGATGCTGCCTTTGGTGGCCTAAAGGATGTGGTTGGCAGGCAATATGACTCTATTATGTTTCGGGGGAGCCAGTTAGTATGTTCAGCCGCTTTTTCACCTTGGTCCTCACCAGTAACTGCACTTGCCAGTGGGTTGTTCAGTATAATCTTCCTGCACCACTCCCAAGTAGGAGTCTTCACTCCCTCTCTCAACAGGTGGCCACTGAGACCACCAGCATTCCTTTCAGGTCACCCTTCACAGTGTGGCCTTCATCACCCTGCATAGTGGCTGGCCTGGGGACTGCTAGTGACCCAGCAGCACCCATGGTGACTAATGGAGGGCTAGGTGGCTGATGGGCTGCCACTTCACCTCAGCCTGTACCCCAGACGATGCTGCAAACAAACAAAAAAAAGCAAAAAAAAAAAGCAAAAGAGGACACATACATCTGAATAGTAAATGTGCAATACAGTACCAAAAATTGTAAACTACATGTAGCCCAACACCTGGAGGACTTGTCACATCTTAATTAGGCTACCTGATTGAAACTGACCAGCTCAGTCACCGGAAAACCTAAAACACAGAGTAATCATCTTTATATATCCCAGGCAATAGAAGGCAATTAGAACAACAGATGATAGACAAAATGCACAGTTCCAAACCTAGTACACAATGCTTATAAAATAAAACTGTTGTCCTCTCTGAATTTATGCCTTCCATTGGTTGAGATGGTCTAGATGGCACCTTTGCAGGTTACTGTACTCTTTCTAAAGTACTACTTGTCAAAGTGTGTGAAGCCATCATCCAGTAAAGCTGGTGCTTGGCATCAATCTTATAAATGAGGCTGGGCCAGTAATCAAGGACCCTCGATTCTCACCACTGACACCAACAGGGAAAGTTCACTTGGAACAAAAATGGATACATACAGTATTTTCAGATGCAGCTGTCTGCACCAAGCACAACTTCCCTTAAGAGCACACAGGGGACACACTCCAGTCCTGGGGCTGGACTCACTCTCTCTCTCCAGGCACCAGATAAGAATCCACAATGACGACTAAGGAGCTCCCTGTTCCAAGTTGCTGACACACACACTGTTTGAGATTTGATTTTCACATGCACATACACACACACACACACACACACACACACACACACACACACACACACACACACACACACACACACACACGCACACGCACCTAGGAAAGGCTGGTACAGGTTACCCACTCTATCACCTCTGTCCAGGCCATAAGGTGGTTCCACTACCATCAGCCAGCCACTCTAAGACTCTTAACAGGATATCCAATTATATTGAGTGAAATTAATGCTAATACCACTGGTAATGTTGACCAAACAGCAAGACTGTCAGAAGCGAAACAGTGTCACCAAATTACTCTCAAAGATTAAAATATTTTTTAAAATATCAGCCACAATTAAAGTTTAAATATATGTAATAACAAATAATAAAAAGAAAACAGGACAATACTGGAAACCTCTTCATAATAAATACCAGAGTTTCAATCACAGGAAATATTAAAAATAACACAGATGGAAAGATTCACACAGATACATAAAACAATACTTAACTAATCTCAATATATTTTCCTAACTGATCAGAATAATTACTGTTTCCTACTTACTTAATAAAGCAAGGCAAGATGAAGTGGATGAGTGGTTTCATGTCAGTTCCAATAACAGAGTGTTGAGTGTCACTCTCACATCTCTCACGAATATCTAAAATAATTTCAGTACTGGCTATAGAATGACGTCACATCTGGTCACCTGACTCTATGGTTCCCACACTACCCCCCTAACTAAAAGCTGAACCAGAAGCTATCACAGATGAGCCACAATACACACCTAGAGCTTTGCTAAGGCATCTGGAGACTGTAAAGCAATTCCAATACGTTCGTCCTTCTTGTAGAGACTAATCAGCCATTTTCTGGCACCCCAGGGTAGCAATTAGTTCACCATTAAGGGCAATAAGTCCAGGATTCCAGACCAGACATTGTGTCTCTACTGCATTCAGGCCTGTAAGATAAAATCTTTATCGCCTAAACAAAGTCATTTAATTTCAACCTATTTTTTTTAAGGTAAGCCGGGCTGAGCTTAACCCATTCTCTTTCGGCATGGTCCATCAAAATATATACATTTCAGCAGTTACCACAATACAGTCTGGCATACATGCATATTTTTTTCTGTCCAGTAGGACTCACTGTTGATACATGTTTAATGCAAGCAACTTTACAAATCTGTACATATGACATAAAATTCTTTACAATACACCAGCTAGCTATGCTGGCATATGTTACACATGCACTGCCCTACTCTCTGTGGCATAGCTGGCACTACCTCACATCATCACCGTCTACATTTAATGTTAACTTACCATCAGCATAGCATAGTGTTTGAATGGTTCGTGCATATTAACAGATAGGTCTATGGCCACTGACTGAGGGCAGGGGACAGTGCTGAGACATTGTTAGCTGGTAAGGAAAGTTATATATGTATACACACACACACACATACACACACACACACACACACACACACACACACACACACACACACACACACACACACACACACACACATACACACATACTCTGATTCACATGTGTGATGCACAGGTGTACACATCCTGTCATGGAACCATGAAAATGAATATGCCTGGAAAAAAAATCAACATACTGGAGGCAGAGAAGGTACTACTGTGCACACAAATTGCACACATACCCTTGAAGAAAGTAAAGAAAACAAGGACTTCTGGGACCAGGGATGGCAGAAGGAGATGTAGGACATCAATATTGTGGTTGTCCATAACAGGACAGTAGTACAGATACATTGCAGAGCCACCATCATGATAATGCACACCAACACCAAGGTACAGGAGAATGCCAGAGACATGTCCACCCCATGAGGTTGTCCATCAGCATAGATACATTTCATAGAGGTGGTGGAGTTTCTGGAAGCTCTGTATGGAGCTGGTGAGAGAACCATCTTACCTGGTGGTGGCTTGGATATGGGAACAGGAATGGTGACAACTGCCTGAGTGTCTGTATGAGATACATCATGTTGCTACTAGCATCTTTCATTACTTTGGTACTATGACTTACTAGTGTGAATTGTTTAGTCATCAGTCATGCCTCATTCAGGTCCTGATATACCATGTCATTCTACATATCTGTTCTTTAGATATTTTAGGGCTGCAATTACAACAGCTTAAACTACAAGGTATGTATGTGCCCATATATTATGCAAAATATTAGCATGTATTAGTCTTTGTGCAACATGTTGTTGGGAGTGACACCTGTGATCTGTAACTGCCACTGGTATGTCATCTTTATGATTTCAAAATATCCATTTGTAGATGGTCCAGCCAAGTAGTTTGGAACATGCCTGTTGTTAGTGGATCACCTGTAACTTGTGATGCTGCACCATGCACCTAACAAAGTCTGATTATACAGTGAGACTTTTATTAATGCTAATATTGGAGGGCTAACACATGTATCCCTGCAAAGTAACAGTGGAGGAGCAAGATAAGTCTCCAGAATCCCCTGTGTTTTGCACTGGATGGCCTCTCCATGGTAACCCCAATCAAGCTATGTAGGAATCATTACCTCAGATAGCATAATTGGGTAGTGCTGCTTCCAAGGTCCATACACTCACCATAGGTGAGAGGTCAGGGGGGTGGCTATCACCATGACACCAGGACATTTCCTGGCTTGACAGTCACCCTTGGTCTCAACCAGCAGATATGCAAGTAGATAATCCAGGTACAAGCTGCCATGACACAGTCTTTAAAAAATCACACCTGCCCTAATTTGAAGACTATAACAAATTGAAATATGTCACAGTGATATTATACCCCTCAAGGGCTATCAGGTGAGACCAGTTACTCAAACTGCTTTCCAGTGATATTCTAGAGATATGACCGATATGGTCTGCAGTTGTGCATTTCCCAGTAACCTAATCAGGCAAGCTACTGCATCCAGAGTTGACACCTTATTATGTATGCACAAGCTCTTTTATTTTAAAAACTAGCACCAGAAGTTTGTCTATGCAATAAGGTAAACATGTACCTATAATATTATTTCAGTACTGGCTTTGTTTCAGCTGCATGCAAGATACGGCATTACCTGTTCCTTCTAAGAATAGTTTTAAAGTCTGCAGAATCATAGAACTGCATGAAGTCTGTCGTAAGTCTATGGCAATCTAGAATCTGAAATCAGTGAATGTGATTACTTATTTTCATTAAACTCTTAGCTGAATGTATAGTAATCTAAAATGATGTAGACCCACTTTAGGATGTTATTATGTTCCCTGTTTTCTTAGTCACTTTCTGCATAAATCAGAAAGACTATCTTGATAAGTGTGGTAATTGTATCAGGTAGTCCCAATTAGGTTGGGAGTGACTGAAGGAACTCATCGTTGGACTGGTGGGAGGATGAGCTGAAGACAGCAGCTGACTTAACTGCTCATCGCCATTCATTTTCAGTTTATTTCATTGGTCTTCTAACTGTAAATACAATGCAATCTATATTATATGACAGCCTTGGCCAAACTCACTTAATGCTAAATTATGAATTAAACATAAGCAAAAAAAAAAAGACTCATGCTACTATTGCAGCACACTTTCCTCTTCTTTGATTTATGATGACTATTTCTTCCATTAGATGTGCACAAATAGAGTACAATATTTAGTGGAACTTCATGTTTCTGTTGCCTCTGTATCCCATCTGCTTATCATCACCTGAAAGCAATGCTTAACATCCTTGTCTATAGCCCTATTAGCAATTAAAATACTCTCTCTTGAAATATTTATTTTATAACTCTGCATTACATTTTAGTCACTGATATATTTTATTTCTTTGTCTGTCTTCAGAGTATGCTTTATAAAAAATGTCAGCATATTTAATGATACTTTGGGTTATATTTGCTTGATAACAGAGATAGTCACTAATCCAGGTAGATGTAATACTAAGAATTATGTTACTCTTTCATTATAATTTCCCCCTATAGTAACTGTTTCAATATGTAGTGTATCACATTGTTTATAAATACAATTCTTTCATGTGTAAGCCTATCAGTGCAACATTTTGTCTCTTTGTGCATTGCACTTCTAATTTAGGGTACTTGATGACTGACAACAATTCAAAATGATGACCAAAACCACTTATTTGTCATTATACAATGAAAGAATATTAGAATTCAAAAGCATATACGCTGCCTGAACAGTCCAATCGGTGTACACATTGTTAAAGAAGCATACACCATTGTAAACAAGTGTAGCAACTGAAGTATCATTGAACGGCTGGACTTTCCATTCACATTTCCTCTTTCTGTAACATATTTTATGAGAGTAGCAAAATAATATAAGAAAAAAGAGAAATGGTCTGCAAAACTGACCAGTTGACAGGTATGCTTACCATTGCGGTGATGACTATAACTAGGAAAATGTCCACAGATTTGCAGACGGTCCCCAAATCATATTACTGTACTGTCTGACATAAAATTTTTGAATCACAAAATATTTCTCTCAAGCAATAATGCCACACATTAGAATTTGAATTTTATTCCCATTTTTTTTTTCTGTAAAAGAGCTGGAATTCAAGTGGCAACATGAAAAACAAAAACAAAAAAAAAAGAGAGAGATGGAGAGAGCATGCTAAAGACATACAGTTTTACCCTTTCTTCTTCTTGTAGTCCACTGTGAACACGTGACATACATACACAGTACATCTGTTTTGAGCACAGAAGATGGAAGACCACTAAAGTCCCCTTATATAAAGACATTATTTAAAAAAAGTATGCAATTTCTTTATTGAATAAACTCGTATTACAGCAATAATCCTCTCGTGAGTTTGGATATCACAGACTGGGTCCCCTTCAAACATCTAAAACCTGTAACATCTAATTTCATAACATTGAGACCAGAACATCTAAAACCCAAAACATTTAAAACCCATAATATCGAATTTCATAACATCTAACACTACAAATCACATGAAAATAACATCCCCTCCACATATAACGACACCAAAGTACCAAACACACTTTTTACTATGGGCAGGATTCACAAAGCCTCCGTGTAAGAGATACAAGGCTTACACGGAGGCTGCAGTTAAACGGTGTGACGTCAGCATGTCATGGATATGCATGAGGGCATGCTGAATCACACCTAAGGGTAACACGGCCCGTGGAAGACAGTAGGGGGCGTGTCCGTAGGCCGAGCCCTGCAAGCGGATACGCCCCCAGAAGAGTAAAAGTGCTCAAAGTAAACACCCACGACAGAGTCCATGTAAATGTGAATAAACACAACACAACACATGCCCCCACAGACTATGAACATAAAATATATAAATGAACATGTTATATTTTTTTTAAATTGTAAAGATGTTTGCCCGTGAGTGCGCTTGTTTGCGCGGGCGTGCCAGTAGCTTAGCCACAGTTAGCAGACAGTAGAAAAGCATATAAGAACTAAATATGCAAAGTAAGCCAAGAAGCAATAGCGTAGCGATAGAGATGTCGGCTGAAGAGCAGGCAGTCATGGTTCGAGCCCCAACAACATCAATTTTTATTTTTAGTAAAATAAGCACGAAACAAGTCCCTGACAAATATGTACACATATAAAATTATATTCTATGTAAAATGTAATGAAATAGGCCATTTATTTTGAAGAAATGTGAGATAACAAAACAATAAAAATGCCAGATGTGCCTATAGCTGAGCTACAGTTTAACAAGGTGAGTGCATCTGCCTGTAGGTGAGCAGTGGTTTAACAGGTGTAAAATGAGTGCCCGTAGGTGAGCAGTGGTTTAACATGCTGAAGCTGTGTGCCCCTAGCTGAGCTGAGTGTAATATGCGTGCTGACAGCCAAATGAAGCGTAAACTAGCGTAACTCGTTTGCGCGGAGCTGCGCACCATGCCAACAAGCTTACCGACGGGCAACGTTGAGCAAGCTGTATCAAAACTGCCTTTACACAGAAACACCCCTAGCCTGTCTAGACAGTCATAAAATATAAAAAGCAGTGGCCAGGTTTGAACCCAGGATACCATGCACCACAGTCAAGGCACTGAACCACTAAGCCATGACAGCTGTACTTAAAAATTCAGTAATAGCAAATATATAGGAATGAATAGAAAGTGGAGCATGACAAAGCAGGTCTTGTGAAGTTGATACAATTCCAAAATGGCCAATCACAGATAAGTGCGGGAAAAACGGCATATATAGGCCCCATAGGCGGGAATACACAGCATAAACAATTGTAGAACTAACTTGCAGCCAGAATGTCAGGAGTAGGTGAGGGTAGTTGCTTTCGAGCACAGAGGTGGGGCATTGAGGAGTCCAGATACATGGTCTGGCTCCTAGTCCACAATCATGAGGCCCAACTCATGCAGGGCCAGGTCCTATGGGGAGCATATAGGGATGAGGCATGGGACCGGTTGGCTCATCATCTCACCAGTGCCACAGGGATTCCAAGGACTGGTGAGCAGGTCCGTCACCACCATGCGGACCTGAAGAGACGTAAGCAGGACCAATTGAACCTTTGGATCCAGGAGGTCTGGCAAATGCCCAACGCCCCACTACTGAGTAAGTTACATTTAAGTATGTATGTAAGAAATTAAACTAGCTGATATTATGGGGATGTGTATTCCAATATTATTTCATTTATATTACAGCTGCAGGTGTCCGTTCTGCGAACCACAGAGCCTATGGCGATAGGCTGGTGCGGTTGCGCCACCAGGCAGGTCAGTAATCCACTCCCAGTAACTGTAAAGAAATATAAAAGTATGACAGTTAGCAAAAGAGTGCAGTGTAGTCACTAAGTAATAAAATGTGCAAGTAACAGTGTAAGAGTGTTTGCAAGTATTGCTTGATTACAAAAGTGTGTTGCAGTCTGTAATCCAAACAGAAAAATGAAAATGTCTGAAATAAAGTCTGAAATAAAGATGCCCCACCTGTAATATAATAGTACACAACCTGCAGCAGGCTGAAAAGTACAGCTGCAGAAGATGAGCAAATCACATGTGTGAAATATATCCCTGTTGAAATACTGAAACATGACAGAAGTGAGACTGCTGGAAAGGATTGTAATAACTACAGGTAAAACATGTCAATAAAGCCAAGAAGTAAGTACCATCCTGAATAGTAAAATGAAAACAAGTGAGAGAGTGTGAGAAAGAGTTATGAATCCACCAATAAAGTAGTAATAACCCCTGAATAAAGTATACTGCAGTCAGTACAGAATGAAATGAATGTGACAAGTAGAACCAAACTGCAAAATGTGTTCAAAGTGTTGCTGCAGCTGGAATGTGTATCCCAAAATCTGGATATGTTGCTCTCAGTCTGCAATATGCAGATAGTATGATTGTCTGAAATACCAAACATCCCCAGTTGTCTATAGCTATATAAAGCAAATGTAGCAGGATGATGTAGCTGAACAAAGCCAGATATGAACGTGTATGAATAACAATAAAATGTAAATTGATGTAGCAGTAACAGTCCTATCACCAAATTGAAGTAGTTATCATATAGGAAACTGTAGTAAGAACAGTAGTGTGTATATATCTGCAGCTATTAGAAATGTACAGCATATGTATTGGTATTCGAAGGTGTTAATAATATTTTCTTCACCCCACCCTATAACCACATATAATCCATTCCACGTGAAATTGGTATGTGCAATCACAATTAACACCCCTGGACATTTGTCCTGTTGGGTCATAAATATTTGCATGTACGTTGATGCATCTGCCCTGTTCATACATCCAAACCTGATGGCCTGTTGCCATCAATCAACCCTGCATGTTGTTGGACTGTGTATTGCTGTTCAAATTATGCATGTGTTATTCTCGCTGCTCAATGGTGTGAATATCTTGGTGTTTGGTTAATGGGAATACTAATGCATGCTGTTACAACTAATTGCGAATGGTATTGTATGTTACTAACCCAAACTGTCACTGTCATGACATAATGCAAAACATAGGATGACAGGGAAGGCGGGTTCCAGCGGACCCACCTCTCCCACCTCAGCTGGCGAGTGCACCTGGCACTAGTGCCCAGTCTGGACCCTCCTCCGGTGGCCCTGTGCCACCTGCGGGTGGAACGCTGCAGGGGATGGGGCCCGTCCCCCCTCTGCAAGTGTGGCCGGAGGAGAACCACCACTCATCCTCCGTAGTGTCCGGACTGTGGTGCGTAGGGAGATCCGGGACTCTGTTCTTGGGCCCCTATGCCAGCTTGAGGCACAGGTGGCATAACTTACGGGCATGCCTGTTGCCCGGCCTACACAGCCCCCAGCACAGCCCCATCCTGGGCAGTGAAGGAACAGTGGCAACTGCCCATGGGTGGGGATATCAGTTCCACTGTTGCCATCTGTGGGCTCATGGGCTCTGGATATCCAAACATCCGTCCCCGTCAATTGTGTAACCCCCCCACACGTGTCATACACCGCCCCTGTATGCATCTTGTTTGTCTTGTCTGTTGACCTACCCAACCTACCTCCCCAACTATACCGACTTCCTTCACCTGACATACCACTCTCACCTGAAAAAAAAAGGGCACTCTGTACCCACAAAAAAATTACGCCCCATACATAGCTGCCCATTCCGCACACATGTCTGCTGGACATGGAAACTATCAATTACAATTGGCTGTACAACAAGTATTATTGTTGTCCTGACACCTCTCTCAGGGGTGGAAGGTTTCAAATGTCACACCAAATTACATACATATGCACAGCTGTTGCTGATGAAGAAATGGGCAGCTATGGGCCTTACCTACATCCCTCCTGCAAAACCCAAGCTTGTTTCCCTACTGTCTTACCCTCTTTGTGACCCCTTTTTCACCACTTTCCTGTCTCCCCATTTTCATTTTTTTCAAAGAAATTAGCACGGGTGTGCGCCAGAGTAAGCACTGTTAAGTGGTTGTAAGCGGGTGTGCGCGGAGCTGAACGAATATTATTATATGGTATTGCGAATACCATTTATCCACTTGAGGCACGTGTCAGACATGGTAACTACTGCAGGTCACACGTATTTATGTGTATGTGTCACACACATACATCATGTGTACATTGCCATTGCTGGTTTAGGCAATAGCATGCATTGGTATGCACAGAAACCCACACAAGGTCATATTGTGTGACAACCACACGTGGCAGTTGTGGGTTTCCAAAACATACCTATCTGTGCTCTGACAATGGTAATAGACCCAGTAGCGGAGCGCACTATTGGCATTACTGGCCAAGTAGCCCTGTTTGGCTGTACTGATAGTGTGGTGACATCCCCTGTGTTTACTGGGGGAATATGCAGCATCTGGTGTATTGTAGTATTTGCCAAAAGGATCTGTTCTCTCACACTTGCAATTACACACACCCTACTACCCCCACACACACACACACACTTGCAGGATTCATACCCCTACCTAACTATGTCACGACACGTGAGAGAGACGCATTAGCGAAGCGCACTATTCGGATTACTAGGAGGTTCCTCTTTTCCGGCTGTACTTATAGGGTGCTGACATCATCAGTGTTTGGAAAGGGTAATGTGCATCATGTAGTGTGATCTCCTGATTGCCAAAAAGCACATGTTTTTCATACATAATTGCACACACACAAACTCTCCACATCCAAACACAAACACACTTACTATTTGCAGGTTTCAAACTCCTACTTAACTCTGTTATGACACTTGAGAGAGACGCATTAGCAGAGTGTGCTATTCGGATTACTGGGAGGTGTCTTTTCTCCAGCTGTATGTATAGGGTGCTGACATCATCAGTGTTTGGAAAGGGTAATGTGCATCATGTAGTGTGATCTCCTGATTGCAAAAAAGCACATGTTTTTCATACAGAATTGCACACACACAAACTCCCCACATCCAAACACACACACTTCCCATTTGCAGGTTTCAAACTCCTACCTAACTATGTTATGACACTTGAGAGAGACGCATTAGCGGAGTGCGCTATTCGAATTACTGGGAGGTTTCCCTTCTCCTGCTGTACTTATAGGGTGCTGACATCATCAGTGCTTAGATAGGGGAATGTGCATCCTGTAGAGTGTTTTCACAGTTGCCAAAAGGGACATTTCTCTCACACAGACATCCACACACACTAACCCCCCTCCACACACACTGGGCCGTTGCAGGATTCAAACCCCTACCTAACTATGTTATGACACGTGTGACAGACGCATTAGCAGAGCGCGCTATTTGCATTATTGGGAGGGTTCCCTTCTCCTGCTGTACTTATAGTGTACTGACATAATCAGTGCTTAGATAGGGGAATGTGTATCCTGTAGAGTGTTTTCACAGCTGCCAAAAGGGACATCTCCCTCACACAGACTTGCACACACACTAACCCCCCTCCACACACACTGGGCAGTTGCAGGATTCAAACCCCTACCTAACTATGTTATGACACTCATGACAGACGGATTAGCGGAGCGCACTATTCGCATTACTGGGAGGGTTCCCTTCTCCTGCTATACTTCTAGGGGGCTGACATCATCAGTGCTTAGATAGGGGAATGTGCATCCTGTAGAGTGTTTTCCCAGTTGCCAAAAGGGACACTTCCCTCACACAGACTTGCACACACATCAACCCCGCTCACCCACACACAGACTGAGCATTTGCATGGTTCAAACTCCTACCTAACTATATTATGACACTTGAGGGAGACGCATTAGCAGAACGCGCTATCCGAATTATTGGGCATCTGTCCTGCACCTGCAGTATTTATAGGGTGCTGACATCTTCATTTCTACAGAGGTATGTACATCTAGTACTACCTGTCAGGTGGGGGATATCATATATATGCATTTGCAGCCACCTACTTCAGGGTCAGATATGCACATCGCACTGGCAGGTTATGTTCTATACCATGCTTCGTGACCACAGGACCTGTAACACACAACACAACCAGTCCAGAACACCACTCCCACATCCAGGACACACACTTTGCTTCTCTGGGAACAGTGCCGGGATATGCAGGTGTTCACATACACCATTCCAGTTGTTAACATCAGATACAGGCATATTGTGTGTGGGAACTACTCAGGCCTCTACAACTTTACCCTACAGCCTCTACAATTTGTGGGTCCATGTGCTATGGCAGAACCACTCACCACAGCCACATGGGGGAATACATATTGCACCTGTGCATCTGCAACATGGGTACTCACTGTTCCACACCAGAGGTAGACCACCATCGTTGATATCTGACCATACCCACCTTTCCCTGGACATCCATATCCCATCCCCACCCCCAGGCAAGGTTGTCACTGCAAACAAACTGTATTTAGCACAAGCAGACTCTACACTTGTGAAGACTGTGGTGGACGACTTCAAAGGACCCATGCTGGGGGACTATACTGGCCACTCTGCATAATCCTTGACAATTGCATTCTATGAGCATGTGTAAGGTTTGCATTGATCATGCTATCCCACATATACCCATGACTGCTCCACAACAAGACACCTGTCAGGTATACACCAGCCATATATGAGCCATCCAACAGACAGAGTGAGCTAATACATTGCAGAGCTGTAGCCCACAGAGGGAGGACATCTGTGAACAGTACCGGCATGACACTTCATTCCCACATAATCATCACAACACAGTGTTGACAGTGGAATTGTCCAGACAATGCAGATAGGGCTCCCCTCAGTCTGTTATTGACACCCACTTACTGTTAGAGGTCCTCAGCAACCCTCTTCCAGCACACACCAACAACATGGATGTGGCTTAGCACATTCAAACCCTGGGATCTCCACTGTGCCCCTGCTTGACAGAGGCACAGCTCACTAGCCTCACACGTTGCCTTATGTGACCTACTTTACAGTGGCACAGTAGCCTACTGTACTGGGGATGCAGATGCCAAGCACACTCTGGCTAAGATGTCATTCTCTAGGGCAACAAGCCTAGTATTGACCTCTACACCCATATGTTTAATTGTCAGATGCACAATATTTGTTGCTGTTAGACTGTTTGCAGGTCTTTATTGCCATAGCATTCCCTGTTCCTATGAACAACTTGTGTATCTGTGGAAGATGTTTGAATATGAGGGTGATCCACTATATCACTTATGTCTCTGTAGTTATTTACTGTGTGCACTGTGCAGATTGCTGTGTTGTGGTTGGTTCCTGGAATGACACGTACAAATACCAGATATGTGTGGCCAACTGCTAAACGGAGATATGGCCTAAGTGTGTGAGCATGCCCAGTTCAGCCTTTCCATGGCATGTTGTCTGACATATGCCTCATTTATCAAAGTGTGCAAGCATGCCCAGTGTGAGCTTTCCCTATGTTGAACTCTGCAGTCCACCACATATTTGGGTGTGTGTGAACTTCAACAATATCTCACGTTTATGGTTGTGTGTTGGGTGTCATGTTGTGTACTAACTGGCCAACTGCTTTGTGTCTGCCACAACAGGGATTATACTGTGCTTGCAGGGATTGCATGGGATGCTTTGCATACAGTTGTCAACATCCTTTCATAATGACCTAACACTGTAGTACCGTATAGTGTACTGGTTCAGTACTTTCACTGTGGTGGACAGTATCCTGGGCTTTAGTCCTATCACTGCTTGACATCTTCATAGTGAGCACAACAGACTGTGTAGGGGCCAGTTGTGCACATATGACCATGTTGCATTATGTTCAGATATGGACTACCTACACCAGGCTTGTCCAACATTGGTAGTGTATTCCACAACATAGGTGGACATTGGCAAACACTAGCGATGTTCCCTAGGTCATTTCTGATGCTAGTCACAGAGTGTGTTTGTCCGTCGACACACATTGTAACTGGAGTTTGCCATGACATATGTCATGGTTAGTATACTGTGCCTCCGTCTACCTCTGACATAACAGTGATACCCAGGGTTAACCTACCATCTCCCATCCACTCATCAGGATTCCTCTTGAGGGGTGTCGATAGGTGACTCTCTGGCTAACCTGTACTGGGAGTTTACTCAAGAGTGGGGGTGGCTTCTGTGTTATGGATCATTCTGTACAGCTTGTCCTATGTATGTCAGTGCTGGGGTTCAGGTCTCTCATGTGCATAGCTCACTGCCATTCAGATTGTACAAGGTGCAGCATGTTCATTGATTCCAGCTTGGACATGGCTTCATACATCAGGCACAGCTTGCCTCTGGGTGGGCAGTATGGCAGTGTGTGGAGCTGCAGTTTGTTTAATCAGGCAACACATGGCATCTGTTCATGCTCTTTGCTACTCCTGGTGGGGTACTGTTGTGGACTTTACAGTTGATGGAGGTGTCTGCTGAGGTATATCCCACAGGGGCTATTGTAGTCAATTGTGACGCTGATGAAGGATGACTGCAGAGCCACAGTGACCTCCCCTTATCTACATCTGACAACCATCATGATTGGGTGGGTATATGGTATGTTTCTGCGAACACTACAGCCACATGTTTGTCCAATGCAGGATATCTATCACCTTGTGTCCCCAGGTCTCTCATTACATGTTAGGTATGTAATGGGTTAACACCTGTGTGGTAATTGGTGGGCACTTACTGTATATCCATGGTGGTTGCCTATACACAGTTCTGCAATTAGCTTGCTGACATGGCTATGGCTCCAGTTGTCTGTTTCTATGTGGCCCTTTTGTGGGTTGCTTGTGTCAGCTGGGGGTCGGATATGGTGAGCAGTTTGTACTCCTCTGCATACATGTTCAGTCACAGTCCTTCCATGTTGGCCTGTACCTATGGGACATATATACGGAACGGGGGTGGTCCCAGGACCAAGCCTTGTGGGATGCCACTCACATCTGCTTTGTAGTCTAACATGGATGCAGCATGTCTGACCATGTCAGTTCTGTCCTTGGTCTGGTTTGCAACCCCTCTACTGACATAGGGGTTTATATTTAAGCTGGTGAACATATCCATACTGAACTCGTAGGGTATTGTCTGGAAGCATATGCACGGTCCAGCTACGCTGTGTGGACCACATTGCCCTCATCAATGACCTCAATGACTGTTTCAAATGGGTCAAACATGTTTAGGGGCAGGATCTGCACTTACGACAGCCACACTGGGTAGGGTCCGGTGTCAGTAGGTCCACGATAGCTTTATGTCTGCGGTACATACGGATCCTTTCCATAGCTGTGCAGACCAAGCTTGTCAGGATCCTGGGGGGGGGGTAGTTTGCAGTATCCATTCAGGCAACACCTTTGTTGTGAAGGACCACTGTTGTTGTACACTGCTCTTTGGGTACATATCCTGTGGTAAGGCTGACATTGGGCAGTAGTGTGATTTGGCATTCCATTATTCTTGGAGTCCATGCTGGCCTCAGCCCAGGACACCATCACATACCATCAAAGTTTTGTTTGAAAGGAGTCAGGGATGAACTCTATTTTGTATGGATGGGGAGCCCATTCCCTAGCACAGGGATCCTTTGGAACATGTATCTGTCTCTCCAGCATGGTCTGTGTATGTCACAAGTGAAGTTCATATCCCAAGATCTACTGCTTCTGATGCTGCTTGTTTTGTGCATGTGCAATATATGCATTAGGGCTAGTTCTGATGAAGCCTTATAAGCCATGCAAAGATCCCCTCTCAACAACCTGTAGCAGACTGACTATAGAGTCAGAGCCTTTAGGTGATCAGTGTAGTACATCATATTCATGCCCTGAATTCTCCTGGTGAGAAACCTTTGTGGTCATTCTAACTGTTGTAAGTGTCTGGTTAGATACATGCCAAAGGGGGTATTGTACTCAATGACAGGTCTGATAAGGACCGAGTAGTATAGCATTCTTGGACCTGGTTGCCATTCCTTTATCTATAAGTTGGATAACATAGAATGATTTTCTTATTAAATATTGCTAATTATGTTAGTACCTAGAAAAAAATTTGTTGTTTCTACTGTTCTTACTATGTATACTTACTTCTTACTATGTATAATTACTTACTATGTATCTCCCTGACTGTACATTTCTATTGTATTTTATCTCATGCATTGTAACCTTGATTGTACTGCCTTTGGAGCTTTTCTCCCCGGGCCTCCACTGAAAATGGGTACTTCGTGGCCCAGTGGACTTCCCCGGTAATCAAACTGAAAATAAAAAATAAAAAATAAATTATCTTAACTATGTATTGGTCAAAGGTCAGATTGCTGTCTATGTATGTTCCCAGATCTCTTACTATTGAGTCCACTCTTAGGGGTGTTTTATCAATGGAGTAACTAATTTGGGTTAACAGTTTCTCAAAGGACATCATATTGCATTTTTGGTAATGAATTTTAGGTCATGACTTTGGCACCGATCATTTGTCTGTGTTACTCCCTCTTGCAAGATGTTGGTGTCTTAAGGGAATGTATAATAGCTCACAATTTACAGTCATCTGTGAATCTGGAGACCTAGAGGTCTTGAATGTTTGCCTTAATGTCCGAGAAGTAGATGCCAAACAGGTACTAATAACTGAATGGAATGAACAGTTCAGAGTGGAGGAAGAAGGGGAGAATAAAAGGAAATAGAATGAGAAGGAAGTAGATGAATGCGGCGCTATGTTGTACAAAAACAGCAAAAGGTATACCACAGTCAGATAGAAGGGCAGGTAGCAGTCTCTTCAATGGGATTGGACGACTATGTTGAAATGGAGGAAAGATGGGAGGAAGACAGTGTCAGGTCACCTATATGCACTCTTGTATGAACCCTCCTGTAGAAAAAAAAAGAAAAGAAAAGGGAGGATAGAAACAGATTGCCACTGAGGACCACCGAAAGAAAGAGTTTGAGGGTATTGTTGACTTGGAGAGATGACCTGAGGGAAGAGGAAGTGATGTAAACAATGAGTGTCATGAAGAAGGGAGTGAATTATTTTTCTGCAAAGAGCAGAGGAGAAGGAAAAAGGGAATCCCTGCAGACCTAACCCTAGGAAGATGATGGAGTACCACTAGTACCAAGATGGCTGATAAAAAACATGCCAGACTCTGATCTGGAAGGGCAAGACAGGCATGGCCATGGAGCCCAGTAAGTGTACAACATTTTGCTGGGGGGTGGTACAGAAAATAGTGATTCAGTATGTCTGCTGCATTTTTGCTTCACTCTATACATGCTCACCAGGTAAGACAGCAACCATACCAGGAATAAGAAGGAAGATGAAGCTGCAGCGATGGGGAAATCACATGGTAGGCGATGGGGTGGAGAAGGAGATTAAGTCAGTTTTGGGTCAGAAGAGTAGAATGCAGCAGAATTGCAGAATCTAGAAGGTCAAGGCAAGAATTTTATGATATTGTAGGTGTAAAGGAGGTAGAAAATCTAGTTTGAACATAGGCCCATTGAGAAACCAGTGCCTTCTTCCCATACGGCAAAACGTTTAAGTTTTATATTGCTGTTTTGGCCACATTATCAAAATTTTTTTACTGTGATGGGTAGGGCTTAGGCTCATTATGGGCATTAAAAATACATCAGTCAATGGAAATCTACTATGGATAGCATGCATACTGATTTTGGTTATGAATCAGAATCAGACAGATATGGCATGAGATCTGGGCTGGAAAGTAAGACTGTGGACATACTCAATCTACATTTAATATAAACATACTTTTAAAATATGAATTTAAAAAGTAAGTTACATTCACCACTAATATAAGCTTAAAATGAATGCAAGTTTAGGGTAGTTTTGAGTTCAGAATGTTTTCTGGAATGTAAACAGTTAACTATGACCTTTTATGGAGAGTGGATATTTTGTTTTGTTCATTAATTGACATTATGAATTTATATGTATATGTATGTGTGTGTCTTTGTATATGTCCAGAGATATATAGGGTTCAGCTACTGAGTAGCAGAGAATAGGCTGAGATGTGGAGGTTAAAGTGTAGGGAACTGGAGGGTGGATGTAAATGACCCAATAAACATAGAATGGGTTTTAAGGAGGATCAACAGAGACAAACTGGATACAGTTTATCTTCAAGAGTTGAAGATATCAAAAACAGAAGCATGGGGATGCTAAAGAATGCATTTAGGTGGGTTAGGTGATTGTGCTACAGGAAGAAGAAGAGGTGCAGATGTAATGAGAGATGAAGGAGATCAGTAGTGGGAAGACAGTGTGACCAGGACAGGTGGCAGATGGGTGTTTTGCATACGTTCTACTGAGGATAGGGGTATAGCTGTGGGATCATAATATGGCTTAAATGGTGACAGAGAAAATGATAGGATGTGTGGAGTTACTAGGAAGCATGAGCATGAAATGAGATAAAGTCATAAGGGCAGGAGAATTAATGTAGTATTAGAATCACATTTTGTTAGGCTGTACAGAAAGGTGGAATTTAAGGTGAAGTGGAAAATCATGCAGAGGGCATTTGTGGCTGGACACGTGAGTAGAGATAAGTGGGGCAGAGTAAGACAGGTCACACTTAATGGGCAGAAAGTAAACAAGTGACAAGTTTTTAATAAGATATTGGAGGATGATGACATTATGCATAATGTGGCAACTATAGTTATCCATGAGAGGGGAGGTTTAAACAGTTTTTAGTTGTGGAGAGACAGCAGGGATGGTCTGAAAAGGTGGTGATGGAGTGCAAGTAAGTGGACCAGCCAGATCAGATAACAGTCATTTCAAATGATGACTTTCTAGGTGGTCTAAAGAAGTTATGCAGAAGAGACGGTGTTAGGAATCAAAGGATTATGGAAGCCTGGAGGGTGAAATTGATGAAATACAGAAGATGGCAGTACAGATGAATGCACAACAGAATAAGAGAGATAAGAGTTATGTTACAGAAGGGGCAAATGGAAAGGAGGAAGAGGAGCTTCAAATGGAGGAGGAGTTCATTTACAGAGTGGAGAAACTTAATAAAAATGGAAGAGCAGCTTGAGGTCTTAGAGGCACAGGAGATAATGGCAGAAACTAAAAGGGATGCAAATCGAAGAATGAATGGGAAGTAGAGGTGAAACTTATACAAGCTCAAGGACAATGGGAAGAATGCATACGTGGTGGGATTTAAATCTTAAAGGTGGCAATAAAGTTATCAAGGGCAATGAAATAAGGAGACATTTGGGAAATTTTATCAGAATCTTTATGCATACCTGGTATCAGGGAGGATAATATTTGATAAATGGTAAGGACCAAGATTAATCAAAGAAGACAGAGAAAGGATGCTTAAAGAAATGAACATGGGTGAGGTTATCTCAGTTGTTAGACATACAAAAAAGTAATGTGGGAGGTCTGTATCATTTCCTAATTCACTCCTACATAATGGTGAGAGTAGAGATGGGTAAATATATGAAGAATGTGAGAAAATGGGGTGATACTAGAATCAATATTGCAAGTAGAGGTGGCAGTTGCTGCACAAGGAGAAAGAGCAGAAGAAAGATCCAGCAAATTATAGGACAATTTCTTTGCCTGACAGCAATGCTAAAATTATGGACAGGGTATATTGTATGAATTATTTCCAAAGATAGTGGAGAAATCACAGTTGATTTTTATAAGAAGTAGGCCATTTAAAGATGCCTTAAAGTTCATTTGAAAGTTATTGTCTTGTGTAACAGGAAGAAATTACACGGAGCAGGATTAGTACTTATGGATACATAGTAGGCTTGTCACTCTGTGAACTCAGATTTAATACAGTAGAGAGTTGATTATCCAAATATTGATTATCAGAAATCTCAGTTATTCAAACACAGCCTTCCAAAGTTTTCAGGTAGGAAAAATCATAGCATCCAAATATGTAAACATTATACTAATTCGCTTGTGCATATTTCTTTATTGTCCATTGGAATCACTGAATGGTTGAAAGTGTATTCCCTGTGTGTGCAGAAAAACAACATTTTAGAAGTGTTTTTATCCAGTTCAATGTATGTTTGATTATCCAAACAGTTTGATTATCTGAACTACCCTATGTCCCACTTAGTTTGGATAATTCAATCTCTACTGTAACTGAAACTTTAAACCAGATTTTTTTTTTCAGGGGCGGGCAAGAGGATTAGATCCTTGTATAAGAATGGAACTGTGGAAATCATAGTAAATGTGGGTTTGTTAGACAAAGCAAGCTGAGGAAAGTGTACCACAATCACCTAGGAAGACAGAGACAGCAATCTCTTCAGTGAGAAGAGTTAAGTTTGGCCCATGGAATAAATAGGCTGAGGACAGAGTGAAAATGACTAGCATTAACTTATTTGCTGCTTATCATATGCTCCTTTTGCAGTGATAGAAGGATTGTTATCACAGGTATTAATGATTTTAAGTGACTTAGGAAGACATTCAGGACTGAAAACCATTCTAAGAAGTTACTGTTGATAGCGATTGGAGAAAAGGAGCAGAACCTGCTGGCATTGCTGTGGTCAATTGAATGGGGGAAGAATTTGGTAGTTAACATGCATACAATGATGCAACAAATAAGAAGGATGAATTTTGAAGCAATATGAGATATAATAGAAGGGATGTTATACAGGTGGACTATTAGAGTTTAGTGTTTTAAGTGGCAGAGTAGAAGTAGTAAGGCTGAAGGTGATTCCATTGATATACTTGTCAAAGCATGTACAGAATACATGAAAGACTGTATGGCTTGAGAAGATACAGAAGGCATGTCACAGATTTATATAGAGAAGAAAAAGAAGCAGAATACATACAGAAAGACTATGGGCATGGATAGGACTGTTTGGCATGCCTGAGATTAGGAGGTATGCAGTGGTGGTGAGTGTAGTGCACAGGTTAAGCAACATGGAGAATGGGTGGCTGAGGTGGAAGAGATGGGGGGGTGATGATAGGAGAATCAGGAAAAAATATGTCTAAGGAAACAGAGACGGCTATGAAAGTGTGAATGAGAAAGTACACCAAGGAAGTGGTAAGAATGAAAGGACCATAATAAATTATGATTACAGATGCAATGAGTGAGTGACAAGAACAAGCATTTAGTGATGTACTGAAATGTGGGAAGAAAAATGATTGAGATATACAAAACAGATGTACAAACAGGGAAAGAGGATGGTATATGCCAATTCAGCCTATAAAAGGTTTTTGTTTTGATTTATAAGCAGGGGAATGATTGGCATATAGGAGAGTGATAAGAAGGGTGTATATGGATAGAAAAGGGGAGGACAGGTGAAAAGTGACAGGAAGGTAAAAAGGTAGGAATATACAGCATAGAAAAAGAAAGGATTAGGCAAATCTATAAATATCTTGAAGAGCCTGAAGAGATAACTGGCTTTCGTAAGTTAAGAAAGGGGTGAGAAAATTAAAGTGTGGGAGAATGATGTGCAGTTGGTTGAAGTATGGACATTGATGATAAGCTAAAGTATGAGGGACAGTTTAAGAACAGCAGATATGAGGGCATTTCATAGATAGTGCAGGACTCCTGCAGGTTAGCAGAGGAGGACTAGTGGTAGAGCTCAGGGTACTAGTAATGTGGAGAAAAGTATGTTGATAATATTCAGATGTGCTCGGGATGAAAACAGTGCAGTGAAGATGACTGGAAGTGAGAACTATATGGGATACGCTATACACTAAGGAAATTAATAAGGGATGGTTGTTATGCCTTTTTGGAGTGGATGAAAGACAGTGGGTATGGGGAAGAGAAAAAAGAAAGAAGAGACAGTATATTAATGGCAGGAAAGCTGAGAAGAGAAAGAGCTAATGTCTGGAAAGAGGGTATTATTAGTAGAGTGCAGATGCAGAAAGTAGGGCAATTGATAACACAGTTAGCAGGGTTCATACACAGTTTATAAGAGAAGGACCCTCCCACTTTATTTTTGCCTCCAATCCATCATATGTCCTCCTAATTAACCTTATAATTGTATTGCAGAATGTAAATGCTTCCATTGCCCTGCTTATAAAATCCCAACTTACTTTGTTGAATATTTTCTCTGCATCAAGACCCTCCAACAGCAGAGGTATTTTCTTATATTCTGCTATCCTCTGGATAATCATCATTCTATTAATGTTGTCAATTTTTTTGCCTTCCTTTTACAAAACCACATTGATCCATATCTGTCAATTTTGGCAACATCTTTGACATTCTTTTAGCTATTATAGATATAAACACTTTACAGTCATGGTTTAAAATTGAAATGGGCTAATATGAAGCTAGGTCTGATGGGTCTTTACAGTATTTTGGCGTTACAGCCAGCATAGCTTTTTTCAAGATGTTGTTGCTTCCCTTCATTTTTAAATACTGTTAAAGAAAAGATTCCAGACTTTTTTCACTTTTTTCCCCTCCCAACTTCCAAACATCCACAGGAATGCCATCTATTCTTGGAGACTTTCCTGTAGACTGATTATACATTACTGTTTTTATCCTGTCTCCTCCCATCTTAACTGCTAATTGTTGAGCCTCATCTACCTCTAACCTTGGCACACATAAGTCATCCATAAATATTGCCATTTCTCATCTTTCTTGATTTCCATATGTCTCTGCTTTATACAAATTTTCATAAAATGTCTCAAATATTTCAAATACTTCTACAGTGCATCTGGTTATTTTTTCTTGTTATAGGCTTCCTGAATTTGAAAACCTCCCTTTCTGTTGCCTAAGTTATTCTGCTTAAAGTTTTTGTGCTCTGTAGTTATTATCAGAAAAGAGTTGCTTAATAGCAATCTTTCTAAACTCATGCACATTATCCAGATACTCCATTATTTTCTCTTCAACACTCTGCTGTTGCATATTCTTGTTCTGTGAGCTTACCTTGATTCTACAATACTTTAATCTTTGTCAGCCCCTTTAAATAATTCTTATTATTTCTTAACAATATATTTTCCTTTATTTCTACCCTAGTTTTTAACTCCACTTTCATTTTATCTCATTCCCTAGCTAAAACTTCTGAAGAAATGTCTGTCTTCCCTAATAACTCTTCAATAATTTCTACTGTCCAATCCTTAAATTCCTTTCTTTTTTAACAGATAGGTGAGGAAGTACCAGTGTCTCATTTTTACTTCATTATCCTGCATTTTTATCTTAAGTTATTATTGGTGTATGATCTGAAATAATGATTGGAAGTGTGTTTAAGCTTTTAATTAAATGCACATGTTCCTGTGAATATAATTTCTGTCTAGTTTAGCAAAGTTATTGTACCTTGGGGAATAATATATTCTCTCTCATTTCCTACCACTGAATTCACTTCTTCCTTACCAAATGTTTTCATAAATTTCTTCAGACATCTACCCTCTTTTGTTATAATTTCCCTACTAGGTCCCCCAGCTACATTCTCAATGTTGTAAATCAAGTTCTAGTCCCCCACATACAAGTAATATTCCCTGCTGAAAACTGATAATTTTTCCCCAAAGTTTCCTTAAGTTCTATAATAGCAGTTTTAGGTGGAATATAAATACATGCCAGCATAATCCTTCTCCTACCAAGCCAGTAGCCCCTTGCTATCACAAATCTACTATTAGCTTTTTTTTTCCATGTTCTATCTCTATTGGTGCTCCTCTAGCAATTAGTATAAGTACTGCCCCTTTCCTTTGTCCCTGATATTCTGATGAATACACATACTGAAATCCTTTGTTTATCATTTCTTTCTAGATATGTCTCTTGTAGCATTGCTGTTTTCACTCTGTATTTCTTAAATAATTCATCATTGTTCATCTTTATTTTATATTTAGAGCCATGGACAAAGAAAATAAGGAACGCAGAAATTCTAGGATATAACTGGTATGTTGGGTTTATTTGCAGAAAACATTATTTTGTACCTGATAAAACCAGAAAAGGAAATCTCAGTGTTGTATCACATTTTGAGGCAGTTTCAAGTCTTTTTGCGATATAAAATTAATGAAGATAAAACAAAGGCTATAGCTGTAAACTATGTACTCACACATGAAATGGTTCATCAGTACCTATATTTATGGGAATATAATACAATGAAGTATTTAGACATATGGATTAAAAAGGATTTTGTTGTGGCAGCTAAGGATATATAGGACAAGACTCAACAAAAGGTAATAGAAAAATGAACTGCGAAACTGAAAACTCTTGTTTTTGATATGGATAGCAAGATATAAACAGTGAAAATGTTTTAGTCCCTTTAGTTTTATATACAGGTCAGGCATATTTTTATCCACACAATGAGAAGTTGTGGACAGTAATTAATAAATAGTTGAAGGATTTTATGTGGGAGCAGAAAAGGGCAAAGGTCAAGTGGGATAAGTTGATCCTTCCAGTAAAACAAGGTGGTTTAGGAATACTTGATTTGAAGGGATACCTTTTTTGAAGGTGTATTTTAGAGCTATACAGTTAAGGGTTATATACACAGCACAAGCAGAAAGCTATAATTCAAAGTGGAATGGATGATGATACTGATGAAGCAGAGAGAAGTTCATGAAATAAGGAGAGACTGGCATTTTGGATGCACATCCTTAAGGGGAATAACGATAGCCATACAGAACATTATATTCCTAATTTAGCAGAAATGATTCTAAGAACTAAGCCAGCATGAGGATGGAGAAAGGAAAGTTTGCTGATAGGGATGACTGCAATTAGGGGTACAGAATACACAAGTGAGAGTTAGACTTTACTGGAGACAACTGGCAAATGAGCCAAGGTATTGGGAACAAATAACTAGAGAGAGAAATGTAATAGAATGGGAGGAGGCCAAGAAGGCATTTGGACTGTAGGTTAAAGACTGCCTTCCCCTATCAGAGATTGATATCAGATTATAGGAAACGAGAAAGGGATGGGGAATCCTAAGTGAAAGTCCTGTCTGATAGTGTTTCTAGGTGACTCTGGTACAGAAGTTGCTGTTAAAAAAATGGATAATTAGTAGGGCATATAGAATATTGCATGATAACTATATGAATCAATCAGAGGAGGTTAAAAATAGGGAAGAAAGACTGGATAAGCAATTCACAAGGAATCAATGGGAAGACATATGTATGGGTCCCAAATGCACAAAAAAAGTTTTAAAGATTTAAGATTTTTGCTTGGAAGTTTTTGCATAGCTATTTTTTATCCCAAGCAGACTCCAAAGAATTTTTTTTCTGGGACACATGGCAATTGGAGGTGTGACGGGGAAGAAAGAGGTAACTAACATATGTTTTTGGGAATGTAATGAGTTGGCAGACTTTAACAATTTCCTACAGTGTACTCTGTCAGAAATATTGGGTGAGCAAATGGGTGTAACTAAGGAAACAGTTTTTTTCACCTGGGACACAGGATCTGAATTGCTTAGACATAATGAGGCCTTGTTAAGTTTAATTTTGTTGGCTGCCAAAAAAGCAATTACTAGAAAATGGAAATCAAAGTCTAAGCCAACTGAATATTGCAACAGAGATAAACGAACTGGAACTGGGATTTTTACAAAAGAGTGAGAGCAAAATGCATATATAAAAATGGAAATTTTGGGAACAATACATACAGAATAATGTTTTGGAGGAGGAGGAGGAGTGAGGTTTAAGTTAAGGTTGGAATTGATCAATTTATGTAATGTTGAATGGATGATAATTAAACAAAAGATTATATGTCCCAGATAATGTTTTCAACTGAGAATATGTTAATATGGTTTGTTTTCTTTTATATAAATGCATATTTGCCTATGTCTTAAATGATAATTCAATAAAGGTGCTAACAATAATAAAAATGGCAGATAGCAACAGTAAGGGTATTAGAAGTTGGATGAAAAAAATAATAAAATACAAATAGGGTAAAGTATGGAGAGGCAAAATACAAAGAAAATAGTAACCTAAGGAGAATGGAAGATAGCTTAGTATTTGCTGAGAACAAAATCTAAGTATTGGAACGATCAGTATTGTAAATATTATAAATCTTTTATGTGTTAATGTATATTGTACTTTGCATATAGAGAATACATAGTCACGCACACACATATATAGATAAACATATGTTTTATGTTGGTTAGATGACAGGGAAATGTGAACTGCATATCTGGAACTGTTATGATGTGTGTTTTTCTTTATTGTTAAAAATGGCTTAAAGAAAAAATAAAAGAAAGATGCTCCTGAATAATATTACATAAATGGAATTCTCCATGAGATTGATATGTTGATCCAGGATTTAGGAGCTTATATAGACAATGAGTTATCCATAAATTAAATATTGCCAGTAATAGTAAAAATGTTCTACTTGCCCTATCTCACCAGTTTAGTATTCCTCTCCAGATGCAAATTCAACAGGGTCAGACTAACAACGAGACTGATAGCCCTATAGATCCAGGTCCACATGTCTGAAATAAGCCCTGCTGTTGCTACTTCCAGGTTAGCTTGAAATCTTGTACTATACTCAAACCAAATAAGTAAGTTCCATATAACTTTTAACTCCAAGCACAGGATACCAGTAACCCAGCACTGATCTTAATTCCCCTTTACTCTGCCATCATTTGTCTCATCATAAAATATTATGCTCCATTTGGGATACATAATTCTAAACAACTCTGTTAAATAGAAACATCCTGACATTTTAGATTTATAAGATCATAGTAGATTACTAGGCTAATGGACCTGGGGCCTTTACAAGCCTAGCCACGAGTTTATCCCAAAAAGAAACCTCAGTCAGCACTTGTCTCCCCTGTCAGTGAGGGACATAGGTAGAACCCCTGCGACAAATTTGTGGTTTCCCATCCACTCACCAAGGTTGCGCTTGAAGAGGGTCAGCAACGTACTTTGTTTGACGTGTATGGGTAGTCTGTTCTAGAGATGGGGCAACCACTGGGAGACAAACCTGTCTCTCCATCATGTTTTGTTAATGTCACATATTAGAAAACCCTAAGGTTTAAATAGCCACTCTTATATATGTGAATACACTCTAAACTTAGTCATGCATAGATTCCTGCAAGATGATCTTTGTGTTTGTTTCTTTCTGTGCTTTGTTAAACACTGTGCTCTGCAACCTCCTTTCTCTTGAAAGTAAAAGTCTCCATTTAATACCAATTAAAAAGACCCAGTTTTTACAACAAAGTGTCCACAAGTCTTGATTTTTGGAGAAATTCATCATTCAAAGCTTCCCTTGACTATGTCACAAGCTTCTTCTACATATTAAGCATTGTAAACCGCTAGCAACATTCAAACTTCAATTACATGAATGCAAGAGATTTTTTAAATTTATCCCTGGAGTCAGCAGCTATAAACATTCAGCTATGCCAATTTAAGTATTATTAAAAGCCAGTCCTCTGTATCCCATCTCTGTTTCTCTTTCCCTCTCTTTTCTCTGAGTGTTCCTCTTTCCCTTCTCTTTGTTTTTTTGTTATAGTGTGCTAAGCAGAAGTGAAGACTGTTCTGAAAACCTTTTATTTTAGCCACATTCTGGGCAACTATGCAAATAGAAATCAACAGTGAGAGTAACTGTATATGACAAAGAAGCAGATGAATTTTAAATAGTTAATATTTAAGACAAAATAAGAAAAGAAAAAAGGAACAATACTACAATTTGAAAAGTTGATTTGAAGTTTATAATACAAGGTTTGTAATAATGTTTATCTGCAATATTTACAAAGAGATTGAGTTGCACTGTGGTTTTGCAGCACATAGTAGAATTTTCTGGTAAAGTTTGTGGGTTGCTTAACCACTGTCATTGAAGCAGATGAGTTTGGCTTGCTTATAGGGATGTGATTTTATATGTTGGCAGAATTGTGGCACAGTGTCATTCAATCTTAACTCCTTTGATAGAATGTTCCAAGTGGAGGGACAAGATTAAAAATGAGGTTTTAGCTTAAGCTAATTGATAGGGATGTCTGTGTAATAAAAGCCTATGATAGCCCAAGAGTAAGTATTTTGTGATATAGGCTTGTAATTTCTGCATAACTGGTGAACAGTACAAGCTGAGAAGGAACATAAATACTAAAGTGTTAAAAAGAGATTACAGTGGTGGACTTAGTGTGCCCCCTACCCTTTTTTTCTTAATAATATGCTGTGCAACCTGGAGCAAAAAAAAAAGAAACTTTTTATCTGTTTCACTTGAAGTCAGACGATGTATTGCCAAAGCAGTACTCAGTTGAGATAGTATCTCACTTGGCAGTGCATTTTCCCATTTCAGCACATATACAGTAAACTCTCAGTTAATCAGCACCCATGGGGATTGGTAGATGCCGGATAACTGTAGTTTCTGGTTGCTTGACAGTTACTACTAAAAACAGGCCTGACTAATACTGTAGCCTATACCATTTGTTTGGTTTGACTTGTTTTCAGGTTGGGGAGACAGGAAATTTATTCCTATCTTCCTTTTTAAAACTCTAAAACTCTAAAAACGTAAGGTATGTTTCTGTGTGGGGAAAATAGAAAGTGCAACACATGAAAATTGTAGTGTATTTCTTCAATATTTTGTTGCTGGTTGCTTGAGAGTGCCGGTTGCTTGAGTTCTGGTTAATTGAAAATTTACTGTCGGCTTTTATTTATTTATTTATTTATTTATTGTATTTTGTGTCTCAAGTCCCAATGGGAAATGCAATTGGAGGGATCAGTCAGGTGACCTGAACATCCTAAGATTGTGAGTGGCTCCAGTAGTTGTGTCTCTTATTGTGACTGAGATGTTACTGGAGAAGGAGACCATTTCAGTAAGAGATGAGAGTTAAGAAGGAAAAAACTGTAAAAGATACTTAAAGGACACTGACAGGCTGACACACTTGTCTACACTCTTGTACATAGGTTCATACTAAGCTAACTGCCCTTGCAAGCCATTTTAAGCCTAGTCAATTATCCCGGGAGAGATTCAAACCCTGCACCTTGCGTTTGTAAGACAAACACCTTAACCATTAGGCCACCTTCCCAACCCTTATAGTATTTATTTAACCATGTGTTACTCCTGGCATCGAAAAATGCATTTATAACCATTAAAGTCCCGCCTTTTCTCTTTCCATACATTCAAATGTGATAGCATTATTTTCTTTACCATTTTCCCCTCACAGTTATTTGCATCAAGTGTAGTCGCAGCTATTCCCAGCTGAAGTCATCCAGGCATTGCTGTACTTTTTCCACAGCTGCTTGCCTGAGAATACTTCCCCTTATATATGCAGACATGCCTTTGTTCTACTTTCCAGCCCAAATAAATATGCACAAAGGCTTAGAAACTAGTTCTGGCCGTATTTAATATGTTTTTATAACAGAGTGGAGCATACACATGAGTGTACATTTTTTTAAATCTTGCTTAGAAATTTGATCCTGGGGAATTTCTTGTATTATTATTATTATTATTATTATTATTATTATTATTATTATTATTATTATTATTATTATATTATTATTATTATATTTTAAGCAGCTCTGCAAATACAATAGATCAGGGCACAGCATTCTGCAGATAATGGGAAGGCGTGTTAATTTAATTAGCAAGGTACCAGGCATCATCTTGCTAACCAATGAATAGTGCAAGTGTCTTTATTGAAATATTTTACATTTTGTCAAAGATATATTAACAGTAAACAACATGCACAGTGTAAAGGAACATTCACGTTGGCTTCTTTCATTCTAAGACTATGTTGTAGTTGGTGGCCAAAGATGTTCACACAAAACATGTAGGCAAAGGTTTTCTCCTTGAACAGACACAACAAGAAACATGCAGTATAGAAAGAATACATTATTCAGTTATTTTTCAGAATAGTGACTTAATAGGTTAAAGGTAAGGATTCTGTATGTAAAGTACAAAAATGTGTTTATTTTTGCCCAGTGTGACGTATTTGACATATGAGTGATTATTTACCAAGAACTGTTGTTAGTTCTTGGCTTAACTTGCTTCTGGATTACTTCAGTTCAGAATGTCAGATATTTCTGCTGCCAACTGTTGCTACTGCTGTTTTATCTAATACATGCTAAGTAAACTGCAGCTGTATTTTTCACTACTATTCTATGTCTAAAACTTTTCAAAGTCTTTCTTATTTCTTGAAGGTAATTTACAAGTCTAGCAAGTACATGCATTTCCTATAATATGTCATGTGAGTAAAATCAGAACTGCAGTTAAAAATTACTTAGGTGTACAACTGAAAACTATTTTAAGTCGATTTATGTTGTCAAGTATATTTTGGGCATTCATAATTGGTGTTTCTGCAATGTATATAGTTTATTCAGGTTTTATTCCATACATCCATCCATAACCCCTTTTTCCCATGTTTGTGCTTGGGGAGAGGGTGTCACATCAACTGTGATTATCATCTAGAGTCTGTGTTCACACTTTCAGGTGGCTAGCCCTGCAGACTGTTATTCTTCCTTTCCATACACACTCACTCACTCTATCTCTCACACCCACACACACACACACACACACACACACACACACACCACACACACACACACACACACACACACACACACACACACACACACACACACACGCACGCACGCACACACGCACACACACACACACACTCACACACACTCACACACACACACACACACACACACACACACACACACACACACACACACACACACACACACACACACACACCTACAGCAAATATAAAGCATCTAATCCACCTACTGCATATCTTTGCATGTGGGAGGGAGCCGGAGCATCCAGAAAAAAAATAAAAACTTGCAGACATTGGAAGGACATGCAGACTGTACACTAAAGACACACCATTTAAGACTTGAACAGAAGAACCTCTAGCTGTAAGGCAACAATAACTGCTCCTCCAGTGTGTCATCCTAATTTTAGTTTTGTTATGCATAACTCATTTGAGGATTTATTTCTGTTGTTTTCCATGCATTAATATTATTTTGAGTTAATTTTTTTCAAAACGTCTGTTAACTAGGCAAGTTGACCAGACACAAGTAGTTTTTTTAGGGGTGACCCAGAAGTCATGTCTAATTCTATCTACTTTACTCTATTGCTCACACATATTTACAAACCTCCGCAAAACCGACCTAAACAACCTATCATCCTGCTATAATAAAATTGCAAAATTTGCCAGCAATCATCCCCATAAATCTCATAACTGCTCTACTCTCCAACAACTGAATTGACTTGAGCTTCCCAACCTGTTAACACTGAACCATCTCACCTATGCACACAAAATCATTCACACCCCAACCTATGTCCCTCCCTGTCCTCCCTAGTTCAACCACAAGTCAATACTAGGCCCCTTAGATCTTCCAACAGATTGATGCTAACAATAACCCAGTCACACAACTACTATGGTGACTGCCCCTAGTCTAATACATTGCTAAGGCCTGAAATGCTCTCCTCCAACACATTCAAAACACTCCCAGCTACCCTGCCTTTAAAACTAAAACCAGAGAACATCTCAAATCCAGTTGGTTCTGCTTCAGCTGTTCCCCTGGAAAATCAAACCCTCCCAATCTACTTTTTCTCCATCCCCTCTCAAAAGAACTTTATCTTCCTGCTCTAGCCCATTTTAGATTTTGTAAATTTACGTATGCTACAGCTTATGACACCATGGATGCTTCTCTCAATCAAATTCACTCATTTATATTTCAGTATCTACAATGCTAGCCACATTCATAATTATTTAATCTCTGGTCAACTAGAATATACATGCATGAGTTTTGTATTAAGTGTATTATTATCTGTATTTAATTTTATGATTTTTATGACTTTGTGTTATCTTTACAATATCATTGTGTGTGGAGTTTTTCTCCCTAGGTCTCCGCTGAAAACAGGTTCCATGGCCCAGTCAGATGAATAAATAATTAAATGAAATAGCAGCAGCAAAAATACTATTTACTAAATTGTCAAAAACACAAATCACAAGTTCACATTGAAAAATGCAATGGAAAAATAAAAAAACATATATAGCTTCAGACCTTTCTAAACTATAAAAATGTTTGTGTGGAAGCATATTTGAAAAGTAAGTTTCAGTATCCTAGTTCAATCAGTATAACTATATCTAACAGATATGTTATTATTGGGTCTATATTATAACAGCGAACACTTAAATTAGCGAACGCTGTATAATCGACCCTAAAATATCGAAATGGCAAAATTCCAAACACATCACTGCTCAAAAAACCCCCCCACACAAAATAAAGTGGGGAGCGTCATCCTCCACACCCCCCCCACCTAAATATACCAACTCCAAGATCGCACCACAGTGGAGGAAATGGAAAAGTCCCGAAAACAGCCTAGTCATTTTTTTTCCTGGGGAAAAAAATCACTGTTCCTGTGTTTGGCATTTTGCCATGTCGATTAAAAAGGTTTGATTAAACAGCGTTCAGTATCTTAAGTGTTCACTAAATTAATAGGGCACCATTTTTGTCTGCCTATAATTTTGCATGCACTTGTAATGTATTTCCTTGTCCTATATTTAATCAGTTTTTAATTTGTATCCAAAAAATAAATATAAATAACCTACTAAAAGTAAGGGTAAAACAGATATTTACATTTTACCCTTGTAAATCACTGAAATTCCATACACTCGTGGAAAGAGGGCGCCTTGACAGCTTATTGAGTTTGCATGTTTAGGAGGCTACAGAACTAGTCTTTGCTGATGGAAACATCAGAATGATGCAAGTTTCTATCCCTACTTCATAACCTCTGAGGTCACACGACCTTAGGAAAAGTTAAGCAAATTTAATAAAATGCTTGGTTGTTGGAGAGTCACTTAAATGACTGGTAGTACTCTAGACATTAGGGCTTAGACAAAATTAAATTATATTCATTGTATAATACAGCACCGCTTGTTAGAATGTGTTGAAAATTGGTAGCTTTGAGCATTTTTTCCTCTAAGCAATGAAACAAAATGTATGAACCAATAATGATAACACTAACCATTTTAGAACATTTCAACCATAAAAGACCATTCAGACTTCTGTCATTACAAGCCACCAGTATCAGTCAATATGCATAATCTATGCAGAAGCAAAAGTCATCTGAATAATTGCACATTAAAGAGATCTGTTATTAAGAAAGTGGTTCCTACTGTCAAGCAACTTTACATTTCAGTGTTTCATCTACAAATTCAAAAATCTACAAATCTACAAATGTCTACTGCCCTTGAAAAATTAATTGCCTATGTTACGTTAAAAAAGTTGGTAAACTGGTAATATCCTGTAATAGGGATTGGTTGGCAAACTGACAACAAGTTTATAGTTACTAGTAAACTCATCCAAAAGTAGACACACTCAGGGTTGCAGCACCTCCATCACCCCTTAAAATACACTGCAATATCATCCAACCATTCGCATGGTGTCTGAATGGAGAGATAGGGGTCCAAATGGAGAGATGATAAGTCAGCAAGCAAGGGGTAATATTGCTGAAATTGAATTCATCCTCAAGTCTTGGTGAGTACCTTCATGAGGTGGACCCGGTTTTCACAAAATCTCACCAAGATGACACTGATATATAGACAGTATTTATATAGCATATATCAAGGACAGAAGTAGATTAAAAATTAAAAAAGACAGCTGGGTGCAGAAGACCCAGGATAAAAAAGTGCCCAATCCTGGTAAGCACAGTGGTGCCAGGACTAGAAAAGGTGATAGTGTAGAATTTCCAAAATAAGGAAACATTCCTATAATGGGGCCAGGCCAGGCCCAGGGTAGGATGGCCCCCTGTTGTGGAAGGAAGTAGTAGTCCACAAGAATCACAAAAACTGATAGGCCAAAGAAGAGCCATAATCACAATAAAGTGGACTATTGAGGATAAGAAAGAAATTATGTATTGTTATTATTATGCAAAAAGCCCAGAATTTCCAGACACAAGATATACAAAACAATTAAGAGAGAAATTAGAGGAAAGAAAAATACTTCCACAAGAAAAACTGTCAGAAGCTTCAAATAAACAAATTGTATTCCTTGATACAACGGATTTGTGAAAAACAGTATATAGATCAAGAAGCTTTGATCTGTTTGGAAAAAGAAACATCTGAGGAAGTACAAATATATAAACAACAAAACCTAGAGATTTTTGAAAAGTATAAAAAAGAAATATGGACATGGGAAAGAAAGCAAGATTTGATATGGTGCAATATTTATACAAAGGAAAAAAAGCCAAATTAATCAATATAAAGAAGGCAGCCCCAAAGATATTCAAAGAGAAATAAAGGCGAAGGCATCCAGATATGAAAAATTTCACAATAAAAAAAATTCCCAGAAAGAAAGATTGTAGAAAAGAAGATTAGGAAATTAGAAGTTAAAAAATAGAAGTTGAAGTTATGGAGTGCTTGCAAAGTGAAGGATTTGGTGTAGAAGGTCTAACACAGGTTACATCACAATATGATGGAGTGAGTCCCCAAAGTAAGGAGAAGCAGGAAGATGTTGAGACATCTAAAGAAGAAATATGGACATGAGAAAGAAAAAGAGATTTAATATGGTATAATAGTTATGTAAAGGAGAAAGCAAAACTAACTACTACAAAACGAGTAGCACCAAAGATATTTGAAGAGAATCCAAACATGGAAAACTTTACAATACAAAAATAAGAAGACAAAGAGAAAGAGTAGAAAAAGAGATTAGTAATGGAGAAGTTAAATAAATAGAAACTGAGGTTATGGAGTACCTGTGAAGGGAAGCATTCAGTGTAGAAAATCTAATTCAGAAAGCACCACAATAGGATAGAGCAATGGATATCCAAATTAAGGGGAAACTAGTGGAATAGGAAGCAATTGGTCAGGTGCCATATGAAGATATTTTGGAGCTTTCCACAGGAAACCAGTATAAACATTCACTAGAAGCTTGACAGCAAGGGAAGGAACAGGAATCTGTGGAAACTCTGATGCAGTCAATGCTGAGGAATGATAGGCAAGTGAGTTCCCATATGACAGAGCAATGGATGGCACAGGATGAAATTGAAGAGAATGTGCCACAGGAAGATGTTATAGAACTTTCTATAGAATGCCCACAGGAAATGGAAAACAAAAAATGTGCCATCAGTTTAGAAGAAAATGAGTTAAGAGAAGAGTTGCTTGATTTAATACACATAGACATATTAATATCGATGAAAGAAATAGACTGCAGAACGCCAATAAAACTCAAAACATCAGAAGTTTGATAAAACAAATGAACACAGTAATTAGGGCTGTCCATATAGATCCATGCAATATAACAGAAGTAAACAGGATATGTTACTGTGCAGCTAAATTAATAACTGATAAAGTTCTGCTACAAGAACATGGGGTTGTGAGGGGAAGGAAGGGGAGAAATCGAATATCATCATGGAAGTATCAAATAGAGACACTATAAAGTGATTAAGACAAGAAGTTTCACTGTTAGAGGAACATAGAAGAGGGAGCAGGTCAACAAAAATACTAAGAAAGATAGACGTGATAAAAGCAATGTGCAGTATTAAAACAGATCAGGGTCTATCATGCACTATCACAAATACAAACTAAAAATCTCAGCAAAAGTGGAAAAAACTTAGAAGATACGTAGAAAAATATAAAGGAAAAGTACAAAATAAGCAGTTTATTGATGACCCAAAAAAGTTTCATAGAGAATTGGGAAACAAGGTAAAAGGAATTGAAAGATCACCAAAAAAAGAAGAAATAGATACATTTTGAAGAAGTATCTGTGAAGATCCTGTGGAACATAACAAAGATGTTAAATGGAAAAAAGAAGTAAACGAAAGACTAAGAAGTTTAAGGGTACCTATGAAACAACCACACCAGGGCCTGTTAAAAGCTTGCTAAGTAGAAAAAGAGAAATATCCAACTGGAAAATGTAGCTGAGCCACCATTGAGACATTAAATGATAAAATTAAAAACAAAGACTTTATTTAAACAGTTATAGCTGCAATCAACACAGAAAGTTAAAATATAGATCATTTAAAACCAAATGATGAGAGCTTTTGGCTAATGCCTTCTTCAGATCACATTACGCTCTTAACTGTATGAACTTTTAAAGGAGGAAGAACCAATCAAACACCAATTAAGCAAGACATCACAGAGCTATCTTCTTACAGAACTTCTTTACCAAAAGTAAGGATTTTAAAGGAAATACTCCATTAGGTCTTGGCACCATTTCTGCTGATATATCTGCTATCCAATGACTTTCAGCTGCTTCAGTGTAATTGTTTAAATCATTTCTCCATTGTGTGAATGTCACAGCTTCTAATACTAAAAACTGAAAGTTGTGTTCTGCATGCAACATAATATGTTGGAACAAAGAATTGTCTTTATTTTTCAGCCTGATATCACTGAGATGATTAAAGATCCTAGTTTATAAGGGGCAAATAGTCTTGCCTACATAACAACTTGTACAGGCTTTGGAATTCCATTACTGTCTTTATATATACTCTTTAATATGAGATGCCTTACAAAATATCTGATGTCAAAAATAAACTCATGTAGCCTAGAACTTAGAGAATGAATGAATGAAAGTCCTTTATTAAGAAGTCTTAACTGAGATTTATTTCAAGAAAATTTAGATAAATTAACTGTTAAACTTCTAAACATACCACATTCTTTGTATTGCAGTCTGCATAAGTATGCAATCTATATTCTCTGATATTGACAGGATGGCAGAATAGATTAATATTTATATAAGGACAGGCTTTGCATTTACCACATCTAAATGTTCCACATTTACCATTATGTCCATTCTTCCTCTTACTTAATCCTTCTTTACATAATAACTGTATCAGGTTCTTCTTGTTCTTAAAACTAAATCTCGGCATGTCACCAATAATATCTCTAATATTGTCATCTGCCAGTAAACGTTTCCAATTAATCCTTAGTATTGTACACACTTCTTGAACCTCTTGACTATATGTAAGTGAGCATCTAAATTCTGCATGTTTCTTCTGATGTACCATGGAAGTTTCTTCTTGTGATATTTGCTATCTATAAAAATACGGTTTACCTCTCCTTTCTCTCACCCCTTTAGTTTCAGGTGCTACTTTAGTTACTAAGTCTAATTTATAGCCTCTAGAACATAAATTGTCTTTCACTTTTTCTGTCTCTTTTTCAAATGTTAACTCATTCGTACATAATCTAGAGGCACGAAGAAATTGCCCTTTTGCTGCCTGGGTCAATATATGTCTTGGATGCATGCTGCTTTGATGAAGAAGATGGTTCTTTCAACATGCTTTGTGAAATATCTCAGTATGTATGGTCCCATCATCTCTTCCGATTAGAGTGATATCCAAAAAAATCAATATTATCTCATGCACAGTGAAAGTCAGATTTCAAAAACGTTATAATGTGCTTAAGATAATCAATAAATCTCACTAAATGATCATCACCATTCCAAAGAAAAAATATATTGTCAACAAATCTCTTATAGAAAGAGATGTATATTGACCAATTATTCCCTTCATTAACAATATACTTCTCTTCCCAGTATGCCATAATTGCCATTTGCACAGGGGGTGCCCATTGCCACCCCCATTTCTGTAAATAATAGTCATCCTAAAACACCAGGACATTATTTTCTAAAATCAATTCCAATAACATGCAGATTTGAGATATCATTCTTTCCATAGACTTCCTTTAAGCTCAAGAATTCACAAATCGCTTCAATCCCATATTAATTCAGGATTACAGTGAATAAGCTTACTACATCAACAGTAACCACAGAGGGCAATTCCTTGCTATTAGAAGAATGTAAATAATCAGATGAGTTTTAAAAATGTTCCTTGTCTTCAAAATAATATTTACTTTCACTAAAGCTTTCTTTAATTTATGTTTAACCTTGATAGAAATAGGTTCGGTGATCCATCTATTTCCAGACACAATTGGACACACAGGAGGATCTTTTGTGTCTTTATGTATCTTCAGTAAACCTTTAATAGTAGAACTAATGAGATTATTAACAAGAAAATACTCATAGTGACTTTGATTATATTAGATAACATTAAATCATATAGATGTTCTCGTACCTTCTGTATGACCTTGTCCAATTCAGAAGACCGTAATCTCCTGTAAGTGTTAACATCACTACGTAAATGACACATCTTATTCTCATAGTAACATTTATCCATGAGCACTATGGCTTCCCCTTTATCTGGCTGGTGTTATAATTGTCAGTATTACTCATCAGTTCCTGTAACACTAACTTTTCATCCAAACTTATATTATAAAAATAACGACCATTGTGGTTATTCCTCAAGTTTGCCCCTTTGTTCTCATAGACTCTGATAGAAGTGTCAACTACTGAATTAAATGGCAGAGTATACAGGCTTGGTTTCTTGAATCTGTTTGCATAAATTCCATTACTGTTTTTATATATACTCTTTAATATGAGATTCCTTGCAAAATATCTGATGTCAAAAATAAACTCATGTAGCCTAGAACTTAGAGAAGGAATGGATGAAAGTCCTTTATTAAGAAGTCTTAACTGAGATTCATTTAAAGAAAATTTAGACAAATTAACTGTTAATACATTTTGTACATACTTCATCTCTTCACTTATGTTGATAATTTCTCTTTTCTTGTCCGTGTTCCTGGACTGGCACCTCCTGCGATGCGGTAAATGTTGTATGAGTATTGGAAGCTGTGAAAAAAAAACAATAAACGTTTATATCTTTTGGTCTTGTACTTGAAGAATTAATTGTTTCATCGTTTAACTTTCTTGGATCCTTCTTAATTGTTTCCATTGTCAATTCAATTAAATCCTGCCTTTCAGCTTCTGTTGTAATTAAGTCCTGCCTTTGAACTTCTGTTCTTATTAAATGTGGCTTCCTTATATCTTGCATTACTACTGCCAGAATTCCATTGGTCAAGTTCTGTTTAAACTTAGTAGTGCTTGCAGGTGATCGTTTTTGTTTAAAATTGTTTACTTCCTGTTTATTCTTGACTCCAGGTCTCGATATATCCATTGGCCACTCAAATACATTAGATTATTTAAAATCATGATAATCTCTAATCAATTTCTTTCTTTTAATTGCTCATAATTTCTCATCATAAGTAGAGAGTGAACATTGTAATTTTTCAAGTTTCAATAAGAATGTCTCCGATAATACTGCTTCCACTAATTCGAGTTGCTTATTTTCAATCAAGCGTGCCACTTCTTCTTCCAATGGCCGAAAGAATTCAATAAGCAATTTTATATATTCAAAGCCATTTACAAGATTAATTGTTTGCCATTTGGCTAAAAGTTCATAGGTTCATAGGTTCATACTAGGCTATCTGCCCTAGGGCATTTATAAGCCTAGCCAGAATGTGTTTGGCTTTCGCCACCCATTTTAAATGTATTTTGCTATGCCCTTTTTTGAGGTTAGTATACTGTGCCTCTGTCTAACAGTGACACAGAAGTGATACCCGGGGTAAACCTATGATCTCCCATCCACTCATCAAGATTCCACTTGAAGAGAGTCAATGAGGGACTCTGCCTAACCTGGACTGGGATTTTATTCCAGAGTGAAGGGAGCCTCTGGGTTATGAATCTGTCCCTCCAGCATGTCCTATTTATTTCAGTGCTGAGGTTCAAGTCCCTAGAGCGTAGCTCAATGGGATTTGGATTTTCTGAGGTGCAGCATGTCCATTAATTCCGGGTTGGACATGGCTTTATAAGTCAGGCACAGATCGCCTCTGAACAGGCAGTATGCCACTGAGTAGAGCTGGAGTTTCTTTAACCGGGCAGCATATGGCATCTGTTTGAGCCCTTTGATCCTCTTGGTGAGGTACTTTTGGGGTCTTTCCAGTTGCTGCAGGTGTCTGGTAAGGTACATCCCAAAAGGGGCATTGTACTCAATTATGGGCCTGATGAGGGATGAGTAAAGAGGCACGATGACCTCCCCTGATCTAGATGTGAATCCCTTCATGATTAGGTGGGCTATATAAAATGTTTTTCTAACCACTTTGGCCACGTGGTTGTCAAATGAGAGATTGCTATCAACTTAGGTCCCCAGGTCCCTAATTACGTCTTCTGTACTTAATGGATTACCACCTATGTGGTAATTTGTGGGCACTTTGTTTTTGCCAAAGGGGATGACTATACACTTTTTGGCATTTAGCTTGAGGCCATGGCTCTGGCACCAGTTGTCTGTTTCTATGAGGCCCTTTTGGAGGATGCTTGTGTCGGCTGCAGAGTTGATTATGGCACCCAGTTTGCAGTCATCTGCGAGCTTGGTCAGTTTCTCATATGAGGGCATACATCTTACACTAAGTCCTATGGGTATAATATTAAAGTGTAGGTAGGCTTTCAAATGGAAATGCTGCCACTGTAATCTCTTTAATTTAAAGGCTTTATTCTCTATTTCTCTAAATACATTATATAACTGCTCTGTTAAGGTAAATTATTGGCCTTCTATTACTGTAGCTCCCATTAAATCCAAATTTAATAACGGATTAACATTCACAGTATGGAGTTATTTAACTTTATTAAACTTACTTTTAAATGTACAAGAATGTACATAATCAATTTTTCTACGTAACAGTTCTGAACCATAATTCAATTCCACATCACCTCCTTCTGCCGTGTACTACCCTGATATCATTGATACAACAAGAAATCGATGAAACAACCACAAAAGGGCTTGTTAAAAGCTCATTAAGTAGAAAAAGAGAAAGATCCAACTGGTAAACATAGCTGAGCCACCACGGAGAAGTTAAATGATAAAATTAAAAACAAAGACTTTATTTAAACAGTTATAGCTGCAATCAATATAGAAAGTTGAAATATTGATCATTTAAAACCAAATGATGAGTGCTTCCTTCCCTGACTTTTGGGAAAAAAGCTCAATAATAACATAGCCCCATGATGTCACACTTAATTGATGTTTGATTGGCTCTGGCTCCCTTAAAAGTTCATACAGTTAAGAGTGTAATGTGATCTGAAGAAGGCATTAGCTGAAAGCGCTCATCATTTGGTTTTAAATTATATATATTTTAACTTTCTGTGTTGATCACAGCTATAACTGTTTAAATAAAGTCTTCATTTTTAATTTTATCATCTAACTTCTCAATGTGGCTCACCTATGTCTGCCAGTTGAAAGTTTAAAGTACAGGATATGAAATGGGATTAAGTAACAGCCAGAGAGACTGAAAGAAAGTTAAGAAAAGCCTCTAATTGGAACCCCCCAGGCCCAAATGCAGTACTCAACTTTTGGCTAAAAGTATTAACATCTTTGCACAAAGATTTAGCCATGAGTAAGAACTATTAATATGCTCACTCTGAACAGACACCAACCTGGCTAACAACAAGAAAAACAATGCTCCTGCTTAAGACTGAACCTGCAAGCTAGCCTAAAAATTATACTCCAATAACTTGTCTTACAACGACATATAAATTATACATGGGAATTGATGCCAACAGAGTTTATAGTCATTTAGAAGAAAACTCAATTATGGCAGTAGAACAAATGGGTAATAAAAGAAAGTCATATGGAATAAAGGATCATTTGTTATTAAATAAAGTCATAGTGGAGAACTGTAAAAAGGGGAAGAATCTAAATATGGCATGGTTTGACTAGAAAAAAGCATTTGATAGTATCCCACATTCATGGATAAAAGAGTGCTTAAAAATGTAGAAGATATATCCAACACTGATCGACTACATTACAGTGACCATGAAACAGTGACAGACCGCTTTTGATTTAAGCCATGATAAAGGATAAATTATTATCCCAGGGATAAAAATTCAAAGGAGGATATTCCAGGGTGACTCTCTGTCATTGATGCTATTCTGCCTTGCCTTTAACATATTAAGCTGTCTACTTAACAGCTTATGCCATGGCTATAATTTGGTTCCTAGAAAACAACAAAGTGTAAAGATTTCTCATCTTCTCTTTGTTGATGATTTAAAACTGTATAGCTCATCAGATGAGGAGCTGAAAGCACATCTGCAAGTTGTCGAGACTTTTTCAGATGATGTAAGAATGTAATTTGGTCTTGATAAATGTGCAAAAGCAACCTTTAAGGCAGGAAAACTGCAGCACCAGGAAAACATCAGTCTGGGAAAATAATGTGATATAAAACAACTTGAGCAAGAGGGAGTGCATAAATATTTGGGAACTGATGAAAGATCAATAATAAAACATGAACAAATGTGAATAAACCTTAGTAAGGACTTGTTTAGAAGAGTAAAATTAATCCTGAAAACAGTATAGACATTTGGGAACAAAATCCAAGCTATAAACCAATTTGTTGTTCCTGTCCTAACTTTCAGTTTTGGAGTGATTGACTGGCCCCAAAATGTGCTGGATAGATTAGATAGGAAAATAAGAAGGATGCTTCATGCTCACCAAATGATTTATAAAAATCAGTGCACAACAAGATTATATATTCCCCATTCCAAAGGAGGGATGGGCCTCCTTGAAATTGATTAAATGTATAAATCTACAATCATGGGACTCCACACAAGTCTGCTGACCTCACAGGACCCAAACGTAGTGAAAGTTTTGAAACATGAGGAGAATAAATCTGAGATGACTTCTCTACTTAACCTATCAGAAGCATATTGATGTCAAGCAGGACAGAAAATCAAACCAGAAGAAGAGAAAAGCAGGCAGTGACTGAATGTGCCAAAAAACAAAAGAAAGAATATAAAGTGAAGGACCAGATGAGAAGCAAGAAATGTGGAAAATGCATAAATGTAGTTGCAAGTATAGAAAACTTCTGGAAGAACCTAATGTTGATTAAGAATGAATGCAGGAATGGTTAATGAGAGGCGAATTCAAACCAAGAGCTGAAAGGTTAATACTGGTGACCCAAGACAGTGGGCTGCATACACGCTGGTTTACAGAGTCCATTGAACATGTGGGAGAATCTGACAATGTAGGTTTTGTAAAACCAAATTGAAAACAGTCACACACCTCATTGCTGGTTGTGGCATATTAATGGCAGAAGGACTGTATGCTGAAAGGCACAATAATGTGGGAAGATTGTTGCACTGGGGATTGTGCAAACATTATGGTACTGAAGTGGCTGAAAAACACTGGAAACATGAGGCAAAGAGCATCATAGAAAATGATGAAGTTTATATCACATGGGATCATCCATTGCCAACAGTTCAAAAGATGGATGCTAGAAAACCAGATATAGTGGTCCAAAAAAAGAAGACAAAAGTAACATTGATCATTGAAATTGTCACACACAGTGACTACAGTGCCTTGAGTACAGAGAGACACAAAGACATAAAATATCAAGATTTGCAGGCAGAAACAAAAACAATGTGGAAGGAAGATACCCAGACAGTCCCAATAGTAGTAGGAGCGATGGGTCTTATAATAAATAATCTACAATTGTATTTAGATGTGTTACCAATACATGTAACTCCATACAAATTGCAGAAAATGTCATTACTGGGCACCATGCAGGTGCTGCGAAGAACACTTCTGACTGACATCAAAGATTGAAACAAAACTAATTTCATGAACTTTTATTGTACTTTGACTTAGGAATGGGGTCCATTCCTGTCATGATATTAGAAACCCAAAAGATTTGGAGAAACTAAAAAAAAAAAATTGAGAGCAAAACCCACAGCCTTCTGCACCAAAGGGAAGCATGCTACCTGATGGGCTTCTAACACTGCTTTCAAATTCTACAGCACAAACACTGACTGAAATTTGCTAAGCAAAGCAGTTGTACATTGAAAACAGACTTAGCATGACCATCAGTAAACTTATCTTCCCTTGAAACTAAAAATTCCTTGAAAATGCATTGAAACATAGAGTTCCTTGAAAATGCACTGAAACTGGGAAATGTACTAAAACTCACATTGCCTTGAAAATGCATTGAAACTCCTAATTCCTTGAAAATGCACTGAGGTTGGTAAGTGCACTAAAACTCACATTCCCTTAAAAATGCGCTAAAACTCATAAATTCTTGAGCAGTCTGATAGTTGGTGTAGGGATCTAGGTTCTTGTCTCCACTAAAACTCATAAATCCCTGAGCAGTCTGGTAGTTGGTGAAGGGAATCAGGCTGTTGTCTCCACTGAAACTCATAAATCTGTGAGCAGTCTGGTAGTTGGTTTTGAGGATTCAGGCTCTTGTCTCCACTGAAAAATCCCTGAGCAATCTAGTTGTCACTGTAGATGATTCAGACTCTTGTTTCCACAGAAATGCATAAATCCTTGATCAGTCTGTTAGCTGGTATTGAGGATTCAGGCTATTGTTTCCACTGAAATGGATAAATCCTTGATCAGTCGGGCAGTTGGTGTAGAGGATCCAGGCTCTCATCTCCTGTAACCAAGGTACAGGATTTGAGCTTGAGTAAATTAATTGACTAACCTACCATCTTTAAATAGTGCATTTTACACACACACACACACACACACACACACACACACACACACACACACACACACACACACATATGCTTTTTGCTTACTGCAATTTAAATTCTGTGTGTGTTTCTCTCATGTGGAACACGTTTACATTACCTCCACATTGGTGCATGTGCTGTATTAAAAACATACTCACAAATGCAGAGTGAGGGTGTGCGTGCCTTCTTAAAGGAGAAGATACCAAAGTCATTTGCTACTGACACTGCTTTTTCATGTTTTCATGATGGCCCAGTCTGGATATTTTCATCACTCCCAAATAATTTTATTAAGCTTTTTCTTAGTTCCACTCCTCAAGCTAAAACTTTATACCAGACGGCTGAAATATAAAAGTTTGATTTAATAAACTCCAAGTAAAATAAGCGCTTTCGGTGGAAAAATATGCCGCCTTCTTCAGACAAAACAGCAGAATAACAAAAGAGCAAGTTTTTATAAAATATACAGACTGGTTGCCCAATGAATGTCAAATGCATTATTCAATTGAATATTGTCATGGAGACCTTAAAGAGACTTTTTAAGCCACAAGGAAAACTTCAATCCTGTTGTCAAATACTATCTGACTAGTATCTGAAGTACACGCAAAACTTTTAGATCTGCGTTTATACCAGGTCTCATTAGTATTTGACAACAGGATTGAAGTTTTCCTTGTGGCTTAAAAAGTCTCTTTAAGGTCTCCATGACAATATTCAATTGAATAATGCATTTGACATTCATTGGGCAACCAGTCTGTATATTTTATAAAAACTTGCTCTTTTGTTATTCTGCTGTTTTGTCTGAAGAAGGCGGCATATTTTTCCGCCGAAAGCGCTTATTTTACTTGGAGTTTATTAAATCAAACTTTTATATTTCAGCCGTCTCTTATTGCGTTCCAGTCCGCTTTGTGCTTTTAATTAAGTTTATTTGTCTTGTTTGTTTAAAACTTTATACCACATTTGCTATGAGATGAATTACTTTGTATCCATCTGCAATGAACTTCACCTGCCACCTCTCTGTCATCCCTGATCAGTCTTTCATATCCTTCTTAAGGCTCTCCTCCCATCCTTCACTTCCTTGCTTAATACTACATCATCAGGAAAGAGGCTGATCCTGTTCACGATCCCTTTGTATGGGTCAGAAATGAATATAATAATGAGTACTGGTCCCTTTACTGACTCCCGTGGTACATGAGTAATCACTTCTTTACTCCTGATGTTGCCTGTCTCAGCACAACTCTCTGCATCCTACCACTTAACTATGCAATGATCTATTTCCTTTCGCTTGATCCTTTAACAAACCCATCCAATTTTCCTAACAACCTCCTGTACTTCAACGTGCCAAAGGCATGCTGAAGTTCAGGCAACACATTTCTACTGGTGCTCCTCTATTCTGTTTTCATGCAACTCAATCAAAAAAAAATGAATTTGGTCTGTCTGGTACCTTATGGACATGAACTTGTGTTAGTTATCATCCTGTAAACTGTTGTCCCATGGGAAAATAACCAGACTTTTCCTGGGTATTCCCAAACACTGCTTTTTCCTGTACATTTCCTTCTCCCCTGTTGCAAGGGTGCTGCAGTCACTGTCTTTCAGTCCACAACCATTTCTGCAGTTGCTGTTGATCTGCTAAAAACATGTCAGCCCATTGGCCAGATTATTACGGACATTTGATTTGAAAGCATCAATCTGTTTGCTGAACTTTATCTTCCCTTAGGGTAGCTTGTTACCTTTCAGCCTCTTCCATCTGTGTCCTAGTGTCTACATAATGTTCACCCCACTCTGCCCTAACTCTCTGCTCCCATGATGCAGTTCTCTTGCTTTCCTTTTAAACATTAAATGTTTCTTCATAATGTCTCAGCAGTGCCAGTATCTTTTCCTTTAAAAAGACAAACACACGCTCACACTCTGCATCCATGAGTGTAATTCTGCTTCCCCAGTATTCTGAAATCTTCTTGTCATGTTTTAATAGCCTGGTTAAATATGCCACTTTCTTTTTTTATGTCAGTTCTATACCTAAATAAGCTTATTTTTACCTCTTTATCTCTTCTGCCAGCTATCTCTCAGCTTTTGGATTTGCTATTCCACCTCCTTTGCTGCCCTTCTGTTTGCTTCCATGTACTGTACCTCCAGTCTCCCACTCCATCCCCTCTACATTTTGAATGCCTGCTTTTTGCCTTAATTGTTACCTTCAACTTTCTCTATAATCACAATATCCTTCCATTTTTAATGTTTGCTATTTCCTATAGCCTAGAGTACTACACCCTTGACCAATTCCCATAGCTTGTTTCTCTCTTCAGTTTGTCCCCAGTCCCACAGCTCATCTTTGACCTTTCAATCACAGTTCAATCTTCCAGACTCCTACTTCAAACATTTTTCTCTCTTCCAATCTCTCTGTTGACACAGCTTGAGGCTGATATACTTTTGCCAGTTCATCAGCATTCACTGCCTTCCTCTGCATAGGCTCGGAGCCTGCCCTTTCTCTTGTCCTTTTCTTGGAATGCTTTTCCTCCTGCATGCTGCTCTCACATTTGATGCCTACCTTTATTTAGATTACTTTGTTCATCCCTTCCTTATCTGTAATTTCTGAACAACCTGTATCAACACATGCTTATGTCCCATGACCCCTTCCCACTGTCCTGTGCTTCTACAAAACCAGCAGTGACCACCCTCCCTTCCTATATTATTGCCTGCAGTTGCCCATTATCTTATCTGATCTTATCCCACAGCATGGTACTTCTACACAGCCATGTTCTGACCCACTAATGTGTGTTCATCTGCTGGCTTCTGTTTCCATATCTCCCTTTTGCTTTTTTGCTTGAATACCTACTTCCTTTTCTAGTATCTGTAACATGTCCCCCCCATCCACATTCCATTTTAGTTTAAAGAAACAGTCACTGTGATATAGATTTTCAAGCCAGTACTGAACACTGCTGTCCTTTCTGGGCTGTTATGGAGCCTGCTACTTGGAAAGTGCTGGACTCACCAATCCTCCTTTCAGTCCTGTACCCTTCCCCTTTGCTTACTCCTACAGAAATCTTTACTACAATCTTTATACTTGCTAATCTCTAATCCTTTCCTTCATCAGTGTGCTAGCTGCTGATAGACATAACATTTTTTAAGAAAACTATCTCTAGCCTCCTATCCTGCCATCTCTCCACTAACTCCCTGGGCTTGCTTGATACTACCTTATGCGTCTCCTCTGACAATTCATTAGTGGTTACATGGCTCATAACATGCATCCACATCCACTTAGTGACTTCCTTTGTTACCTCTTTCCACTTATTCCTAAACTTCAGCCCTGAGACAGATTTCACCATAGACCCATCTCCCCTGCCTTTCTTGCCAAAACTTATGATCTCATTGGTGAGTGAGTCCTTGTGAGTATAACATTCTTTTGTTTCCTCACACTGGCTCTCAGCTCCTTTACTTGCTGTACTATGTCCCCATCCTCTTGTCTCCAGCTTTCTGCCTCCATTTCACTTCCCAGCCATCTTCACTGTCTGTACTGACTGCTTTCCTTGTTGTGATACATTTGATCCCTTTTCCATTCCTGCTGACCTCCTCCTTCAAATGTTAATCTGCCTCCTTCACCCTCCCACCATCACCTCTAACTGAGTGCCATTCTGTGCTGTCTTAACTCTTGATATCTTTGTTTGTGGGTTCCTGTATGGAAATCTGTGGCTGTGTCTTGCTAAAATGACTTGTCACTGCTGTTTCTACTTGTCCCTCCACCACAGAGGTCTTCTCTTTATACTTTATTTATTGTCTATGTCTCCCAGTTTTTTCTTTCACATTACTCTGTGCAACACTCTTTTGTCTACTCTCTCTGTGAACCAGTACACATCATATATTGTTCTCTAACTTCATTCTCTGCCTTTCCCCACCCATCCTGTATTTTGGCTGTTTGTTACCTCCTCTACCATCCAAATGTACCCTTTCATTTTTTCTCTCATCCCTGCAGTTGACCATCACCTGCCATCAGTTCCTATCTTTGTTCTCTGAATTTACTGACTCCATCTTAGTATCCCCCTGGGCTCAACCTGACCCACATTTAGGGACAGCAAAGAGAGAGAATGACACTGGTGTAGCACCATATTGCTGCTGGACTGTGCCCCCCCCCCACCTCAGCAGTTCTGTGAACACTGCATCATTGCTGCTTCAGTAGGTGCATGCTTGCTCCTGCTCATGCCCAACCTCCAATACTCAGTTGCAATACCCCAGGATACCCCCCAAGGGCCCCTTCATGTACCTATGTTGTTAGCTGAACACTGGTCATCAGAGTCACAGTAAGACTTTTATTCCTCTGTGCCATGGGGCTGCTCCATTGTAAACTTTCTTGTCTTACATGCTAGTTAACTACATTCAGTATCTCACTTATTCTACCCAGAAGTGCCACCTCCTATGCTTCTCTAAAAGCCCTGGAACCAAACTGGTGCCCTGCATTTTGAGTAACATTTTGTGTCATCATCCATTTCTCTGATTTTTCCTTGTACAACCTGTGTAAATGTGTGTGTGTGTGTGTGTATTTAATATTTTTATTACATTATTGCATTATATATATATATATATATATATATATATATATATATAAAAGGGAGAAGAAGAGAGAGGAAGAGACAGAATATAGATTGATAGACAGACAGACAGACAGAGATGTGTCTCTATCTATCTATCTATCTATCTATCTATTTATCCATATATATATATATATATATATATATATATATATATATATATATATATATATATATATATATATATATATATATATATTATAAATGGATAGAAGACATTTTTCTTCTAAATACTTGGATGTTAAACTTGGTTCAGACAACTGATAAGTTAATTTGTGTTTAAGAGTATAAGACCAGGAATTATCCATTCATTTACCTTACTCATGGACAGGGATATTGTAGCACGAGCAACTGATGTTTTAGCCAAAAGCATTTTGTTTGCATTTAATTCTGTTCAGACATAGACACACACTCAGAAATTAAGTTTTTTTTACTTCCTTAAGCCTCTTAACAGATGTTTAGAATGAACTAATAAAAATGATACTGACTTTATTGATAACAATAAATCAGATAAATCAATAAAACCATCAGACATGAAGCACTGCACAATGACCTGTTCAGCAAGGGAACAGGATCCAAACTGTAAGTGAACAGTTGCAAACAGTTGAAGTAAACAAAATAAAAACACAAAGTTCTTTTGAACCTAATAGCCAAACTCACTACTTTCTAAACTTCTGTCAGAGCAAGTAATCAAGTTATTTCACTAGTTATTTTAATAAATACTACATTTGCGTAAAAAATATATAGGAACAGTGGGGAAGATAAAAGTGTGATGTTTGCTGTGGACTGGGGCTTGATACTGCAAACAAATAAAAGAAGTACCTAGACATTATTAGCATTTAAGAAAATACCTAAAATTATCTTATGGATTAACATAAGTAATCAATAAATGAACACACATGTATTTTTAATCTACTGGAGCTTTGCTTATTACTCAAAACCATGAAGATACAAATTTAGTTTTCAAGCATTTACTATAAAGTGACACCTTAGAAACCATGGTGCTTTGCTCATTTTGTGGCAGATGAGAGGTAGGGCTTATACAATCAATTTGTCTAAACAGCTGAATGCATCCTAGGCACTATGACAACAAAGGTGTGAAACAAGTGAAAAAAGCTTACCTTACTCATCTTTCCATGTATGCACCAAAACTAAAGAAAGAAAAACTGTCGGCAACCACCATGCAGAGATTTCAGAAGGTAATTATAAGCACAAGAGACAACACACACTCAGAAGAGGCCTGTGAAAAAGCAGAAACTGATATACTAAGCTTTTAAGTTCAGCCCATATCACGTCATTTCTTCCTTTTTACAAACTGTTAAGATCCTCTGACTTGATGTCACATGTATAATTTCTTTTTATCTTGACAGATAATTTATTCTTTGATTTGAAGTAGTTCCAAGTTATCTGGTACTTACAGCTAACATGAGATAGATGTTGAGAGGCATGCAGAGATAAGAAATGCAAACAACAGGGCAAATAAATATACAGGTTTATTGCTGTATCATCCAAATGCCTTTTTATCAGACACTGAAATGTGATTGTTTTATAAGGAACTTGGCACAATTAACAAACTGTACTATATGGAATCAACCACTAACAGGCACTTTTGTTAATCTGGTTGCTAGAGAAGTATAAGAGGAAACAGAAGACAGCTATATATCATGTTTTGCTTACAAATATAAACAAGGAAGTTATTCTGTGGTGTGAAAACTGACATCTCAAAGATGATCTACCTCTATTATGAAGTTGTCAGTTCTTAGTGCTTTAAAGTCTCTAGCACTTTTCTTCACAATATAAATCAAGGTATTTTTTAACTAACATATATTTTATAATGAACTGTCCCTAATACACAACTTGTCACAGAAAAATATATACAGGAACATAGTTTAAAACAAAACAAAAAAATAGCTGCATCAATTTTTTAAAGAACTTAGCAGTTCTAGTAACACAATCCGCGGTGGTGCAGCGGTAGCGTTGTTGCCTCACAGCAAGAGGTTCTCCCGTTCGATTCTCGGCTGGAGTGCGGGGAGTGCCTTCTGTGTGAAGTCTGCATGTCCTCCCCGCAGTTGGCTGGGCATTCGAAAGACATACGTAAATGGGCATGCCTTTGTTGAAGGTTGAATGTTGAGCTGGCACCTCGGCATTTGTCAAAATCTACTGCCAATCATTAGCAGACCAGAGTTCTGCTGTGGCGACCCCTAACCGGATAAAGGCGAAAGACAAATAATAACAACCAGTTCTAGTAACCATTAAATTTAAGTTTTAATAAACTGCTGAGGATGGCACAGCATTTGAAGTCTAGAAGACAGCAGATGAAAATTCATTTTACAAATATGATAATAAAACAAAGTATGCAAACTTTTAATGGTTAATCTGACTTTCTGGAACAAAGCATGTAGCAGGCTTTAAAGTAGTATGGAACCACACTATTAAATTCATAATGAATGACTCTAATTACCTGGTTTGACTAAATAACTTGGTATATTATACTTTTATTATTATTAGAACTTAAGGCTTTTACATGGCTTATGATTCATTATTATGAAAAATGTTGTTAGATAATTTTTGCACAGGACAGAAGATGATAGCTAGGTGACAGTACTCCGAATCAGGATACAAACAGTAACAGCAAATAAAATTGCCTCTGAAAACATAAGAACAGCCATAAGGTGTACAATGTGTAGAATTAACCAGCTGGCCATTATGTAACATTAAATGAGATATACAGACCTTCAGAAATGTTTGATCCATGAGTTCTTATTGCAACAGGCATTTAATGAATGCTGATGCTTTGTTGAATTAAAAGGGGAAAGTTTATGGTACTTTTTGCTAAGATTTTTCTTGTGCATGGGAGAACATATTTCTATCTCAGCAATGAACAGTAAAAATAAGTGTCCTTCTTATAATTCTGAAGGCCGTAACTGTAACCTTCAGATGAGTAAGACAGTCACAGTAAATTTGGATAGTATCTGAGATGTCTGTGTTTGTGGTAAATTAAATATATATTCTGGTTTCTGTAACCCTCAGATGAGGAAGACAGTCACAGTAAATTTGGATAGTATCTGAGACGTCCATGTTTATAGTAATTTAAAATATATTCTGTTTTCTGTAACCTTCAGATGAGTGAGACAGTCACAGTAAATTTGGATAGTGTCTGAGACGTCTGAGTTTGCGGTAATTTAAAATATATTCTGCTTTCTGAGGTATATATTAGTAAGGTAGTGTGGCCCATGACCCTCTATTCCAAGAACTGAATAAGTATAAAAGCAAGTTTTGTAATTTACTGTTCTGTTGTTGAAGTCTCATCATTTTTGCACATTTGGGACTTTCAGAATTAAGTCTCCCATTTCTGATAATGGAAGTTACTTTTTATACAGCAATGCAGTGACCTCTGTACATGCTCTGCCTGTGCACGTGTGTATGTGAGAGAGACTGTGTTTGCATGTGTGTATTTTTACCACTTCACTGTTATTTTTCTTCATAAGTGATTTGAGGCAAATTTACGGCGTATACCAAATCCAACCCCAAGTGAGAAAAAAATATCTGCTTGCAGCTATCAACAAACATACCACAGCAAAATGGATGGTAGCAGGATCTTCTTCAGTAGTTTATGATACTCTAACAGGTTGTTGAGTGTCATGGGCTATATTACTTCTTTCGCTTTCTCTCTCCATTAGCTGCTGCTTGAAAGTGTATTTTGACAAATTGACTGGCACCACTGTTTCTTTACAAGTATAACGCAGGAAAACATAAATATCACCACTCAAAAAACAAGTTCTCACTTCGATGTTCCTGCAAATTTATTGTTTTAAGAACAATATCTGCCATATTGCTACACAAGTGTATAACTTTTATATACTATTAACAGCATCTAATGTTTGCAACTGGGAGTGTGTCAGTATGGTCTGTGATATAAAATGCTTGCAACTAGGATTGTGTCAGTGTGGTTTGTTTTCATTTATATAAATGTACGATTGCTTATGTCATAAATGATGGATTAATAAAGATGATTCTTGTTTAAAAAAGGGCAGGAATTGAATAATTTATGTAGTGTTGCTTAGGTTATATGATATGTGACGCCCTTGCACTGGCCCAGTACTCAAGGAGCCTGAATCCTCACAATGGCAACAGTGAGGAACATACACAATGGGAGGATGACAAGTATACACACAGTAAAGTAAAATTTCCCTTAAGAGCACACAAAGATCACAGTCAGTCTGGGGCGGGTTTCTCCCTCTTTCTCCAGATCCCCAATAAGACTCCACACTGGCACAGCTATAGGGTTAGGATCTCATTTGAGGGGTTCAAGCCAAGACCTCCATTACCCTCTCTGTCCAACCAGTGTTTCATGTCCCTGCCTAAGGAGCTGACACATACACACACTTTGAGATCTGATTTATATACAAACATACAAGCACACACACACACACACACACACACACACACACACACACACACACACACACACACACACACACACACACACACACACACACACACACACACACACACACACACACACACACACACACAAACAAACACACACACAGCACCTGAGGAAGGCTGGCACAGGTTTACTAGCTATGCCCCATTCTGCCCAGGCTATAAGGTAGCTATCACTGCCACCAACCCCTACTTGTCAGGTACTTAGAGGGCCTTACATAGAGTGACGATTCCTACTGTGTAATGTTACTATTATCCAAATGGTAAGTGTGACCAAGACCAAGGCTATTTAGGAGTGGCTTGTACAGTGTCACCAAATACATATACAAGTACTCTAAGAGCTTAAATATGTCTCACAAATATCAGCCACAAAGATAGGTTTAAAGATATTTAGTAATAAATAATAAAATAACAATACAAGACTCAAACAGCACAGTAACTTCAGAGTTCAAAATCACAGGAAATAGTTTAAAACAACATTGTAGGACAGTCTCAAATAAATACAGAATACATCTAAACTAATCTTTACTATATTCCTATCTTTATCTAAGAGAAAGTACTGTAGCCTAGATTTACTTACAGAGCCACACACAGGCAGAAGTGCTGAATAGATGTTTTTAGGTCCAAGACAAGATAAAAATGCACAGTCTTTCACTGATACAGTTCTCAAATTACTATCAAACATTACTGCTGGGTCAACTTGGATGACATCACTCTTTGTCACCTGTCTTCAGTTTCCAGGTCAACATATACCAACAGAATTTTATTATATCTGTGTGAGAAGTACACATCTCTCAGATGTGCAGCTGCTAATAAGCAATAAAACACTTTACATTTTAAACCTCATTTTAAAATTACTTTCAAGAAAGTAGAAAAACTTCTAGCTCTAGACATTGTATCTGCTTGCAGCATTGAAATTGAGAGATAACACAATCATAAAACATTCTGATTCCAACCTATTTTCTTGAAGCCTTGCAAGTTAACTCTGTATGCTCCAGCTTCTACTATTAAAACATACATTTGCATTGGTATATAGTTTATATACATTTCTGTTCTTTTCCACTAGGGTACACTGTGGTTGCACTCTTGAAGCTCAGTACATAACATACAGTATTGTATAAATCATAGTAATATTCAAAAATGACATAGAATTATTTACAAAATGTCAGCTAGCTGGGCTGGCAGCATCACAACCCCCCCCCCCTCAAAAACAAAAACTAGTTTTTCAAGTGCCCCTTGAAAAATGTTGCTTGAGAGGGTTGAGCCTATCTGGGAACACCTTAACCCATTCCCTGTCTTGAGAGAGCATCTGCTTTGACATTGCTAACCCCACTGCAGTGCTGCACTGTCATATCATATGCTTGCAACCCTAGGCTCCACCTTAGTAACTTGGCATTTTGCTGGCTGGCTCAATGTAGCCATGTTAAGGAATTGTGGTCTGTAACTACAGTGAATTTCCTTTCATACAGATAAGGCTGACATTTCTGCAGTACCCACACTATGGCTAGTCATTTCCTTTCTACAGCTGATTAGTATTCCTCCCTGGATTGGAGCCTCCAACTGAGATAAACCACTGGGTGCTCTTCCTCCTCTGGGGAGACCTGGCTAAGTACAACCCTCACACCATGGTTTGAAGTATCCACATATACAACAAATTATTTGCTGTAACCTGGACTGGCTAACACAGGGGGGCACCCCAAATCTCTTTTAAGCTTCTGAAATGCCTGCTCACATGCTGTGGTCCACATTACTTTATCTGGCCTGTTTTTCCTTGTCAGGTCTGTGAAGGGAGCAGCTATGGTACTATAACCAGGGATAAACTTTCTGTAGTACCCTGCTTTCACTAAGAATGCCCTCACCTTCTTTTTGGTAACAGGGGCAGGCCATGCCTGAAAGGCTTCCACTTTGGCAGGTTCTTGCCTGATCTTACCACTCCTTACTTTATGTCCCAGGTAGGAGACCTCTGCCATACCCACCTGACATTTGCTGGGCTTAATGGTCAACCCTGCCCTCTGTAGTCTGCCCAGCACCTTCCTGACATGCTGAAGGTGCTCTTGCCAGGAAAGGCTGTAGATGGCAATATCATCTAGCTAAACAAAGGCAAAATCTTCTGCTTCTGCTAGGATATGATCTACCAGCCTCTGGAAAGTCAATGGGGCATTTTTCATCAAAAAGGGCATCTTCGTGAGCTCATACAAGCCAAAAGGAGTCACAAAGGCTGACCTATCTCTTGCACTGGGAGTCAAGGGCACCTGCCAGAAACCTTTGGTAAGATCAATGGTGGTAAGATACTTAACCCCACCCTGCTGCTCTAGGGCTTCATCTGTCCTAGGCATGATGTAAGCATCTGACTCTGTATGACTATTAAATTTCCTGTAGTCCACAAAGAACCTGGCACTGCCATCCTTCTTTGGTACCAGCACCACTGGGGAAGCCCAGAGACTGCTTGGCTCCTGAATTACCCCTAGTTCCAACATTTCCTGTGTCTCCTCCTTCAGCGTCTGTTTGACTTTCTCAGGGACCCTATAAGGGGCCTGCTTAATAGGCCTTTGGGGTCCTGTAGTCACATGGTACTGCACCAGGTGGATGCACACTGGTTTCCCAGTGAACATGTCCCCAAACTCCTGCAACACTGCTCGGATGTCTCGGACCTGGGTAGGGGATAGCTAGTGAGAAATTGCTACCCCTTCCACTGAGGTGTCAGTCTGAGCATCACTGAGGAGATCAGTCACCAGATCCCCCTTAGACTCCTCCTGCAATCCACTGCAAATACTCAGCAAAAAGGCCTCCCTATCATTCTAAGGTTTCATCATGTTTACATGGTACAATTTGTGCCCCTGCCTCCTGCCTAGCAGTTCTACTGTGTAGTTAAAATCACTGACATTCCTTACTACCTTGTAGGGTCCCCCTCAGGTGGCCTGCAGCTTGTTGTGTCTGACAGGAATGAGAACCATCACCTGCTGCCCTACGGCATACTCTCTAGCTCAAGCATTCTTGTCATACCAGACATTTTTCTGCTGTTGGTCTTCTGCCAGGTTCTACTGGGCCAAACCCATGAGTCCCTGAGCTGTGTCCTGAAGTTTAGGACATATGTCACAACAGACTCCTTGTGGGATTCCCACTCACCCTCCCACTCATCTTGAATCAAATCTAGAGGTCCCCTCACCCTTATGCCCATACAGCAACTTAAAGGGTGAAAAACCTGTGGATTCCTGGGGCACCTCTCTGTAAGCAAACAACAGACAGGGCAGATATTTGTCCCAGTCCCTCTTAAACTGGTCTGCAAATGCCATTAGCATTGTCTTGAGTGTAGAGTTTAACCTCTCAATACAACCATTAGTCTGGGGATGGTAGAGAGTGGTCTTTAGGTGCTTTACCTCACAGTGCTTCCACAGACAAGCCAGCAGGTCTGACATGAAAGTGTCAGTCAGTCATCCAGTATTTCTTTTGGAAAACCTGCCCTGATGAAAATCTCTAACAAAGCATTTGCCATCTTTTCTGCCTCAATGGAGGACAGAGCCTCCACCTCAGGGTATATGGCAGCATAATCTACTACCATTAGGATATACTTTTTCCCTGTGGAACTTGGGATACTCAGAGGCCCCACAATATCCACAGCTACCCTCTGAAATGGCTCCTCAATCATAGGCAAAGCCATCAACTGAGCTGTCACCCTATTTCCTGCCTTGCTTACCTTTTGGCACTGCTCACAGTCCTTGCAGAACCCTGTTACATCTCTGGAAATCCTAGACAATAGACATTCTGTATAATACATCTATTTGTACATTTTATGCCCATATGACCTGCAAAGGGAATATCATGGGCTATGGCTAGAAGTGCCAGACCATAGGCTCTGGGCACTACCAACTGCTGTATTCTCTCACCTTCTAGCCCTCCCTCAGGGGTCCACTCTCTATACAGTAACCCTTTGTTCCAGTATACAGACTCCCCCTTCCATTGAGAATCAGATGCCTCACTAGCAACCTCCCTCAGGACTTTTAATGTAGGGTCTGAGAGCTGAGCCTGTCCCAACTCTCTCTCTTAGTAACCCTTCCCAAACCCCCTTTCACAGGAAGTCTGGTATCCTCTGATAGCGGTGCCTCACTGTTAGCCTGGGTACTACTACTCACTTCTGTCCTCACAGTCACTCTGTCCAAGGGAACATCAGTACCCACAAGCAGCTTTGGCTCACCTTCAGTCTCACTGCTACAGGGTAGCTCCTTCCCTAAAGTTACCACCTCACCAGTACTGGCTGCAAGTGTGCGGTCTGTCTTGGTCTCCCCCAGGCTACCAGACCCACATGCTTGTCTCCAAGCCTGACTACATGTAACTGCATGCACACAGGGTATGGCATTATCAAAATCATTCTTTATCAGGACATCTAGAGGGATATCCTGAAACACACCTACTTGCGTGCTTCCTTTTCCACCTGCCCAGTCAAGGTGAATCCTAGCCAAAGGTATTTGGAATGGGGTCCCTCCTAAAGCTCTGACTGAAGTAGACTGTCCAAGCAAATAGTGCTCCTCTGTAACCATTGCAGGCTTCACAATGGTTAGGTCAGAGGCTGTGTCTCTCTTAGCCATGGCCTCTTTCCCATTCAGTAAGATAGGATATAACCTCTTGTGGTAGTTTGGCATCCTTGTTGTCTCTAGAAAACCTACTGTTGGCATTTTGTCACTCCCACTTACTGGCTATCCCACCTTTTGTTCCCCACCTTGCCTTCATGGACATCTGTATGCTACATGGCTGCACTGATTGCATTTAAAACATTTAACCCTTGGTTCTGGACATGTACCTGGACTAGTGGCTTCCCCTGCTACTGGTGGTATCTGTTAGGGCAGTCTGAGCTGCCCACCATGGGTTCCCCTAGACACATGAGCAGCACTGAGTATCCCTTTCCTGTGCAGTGATTCCCTGCTTTTCCCCAACTCATCTGCAGTATTGCATTGCCTATCAGCTAACCAGATTTTCACATCTTCAGGCAAAGTGCTAAAGGCTTGTTCCCTCAACAAAAGGTTTGCCACCCTTCAAAAGTGGTGACCTGACATCCACTCACCCACCTATGAAAGTAAGTGCTTAGTTCAGCAACATATTCACACACACTTTCATCTGCCTTGCATCTATGCTCATGAAGCTTTTTCCTATAATCTTCCGGTGTTAACTTAAAACATTCTAACAGACACATTTTCACTGTATTATAATTTAAACACTCTGTATCAGACAGTTTGGAAATTGCAGTTACAGCTTTATCATAGAGTAAGGGGGTCAGGAACCGTACCCAGAGCTCTTGGTTAACATTATAGTGTTTACATACTCTCTGAAACAAATGAATGAAACTATCAAAATATCCCCCTCTGTAAATTGTGGAAGAAATTGACTGACCTTTGTTGCTTCTGGGGTTTGGTTACTCCCTTCCCCATTACCTCCATGACTCTAGTGAAGTCAGCATCTCCTTTTTATACTGCCTCTGCCTCATATTCTCCTCAGCATGCAGACATTGCAGTTTCTCATTTTCCTCAGCCTCCAGATGTCTCAGTCTCTCTGCTGCTTCTATTTCCAAATGTTTGGCCTCCAACTCAAGTAGCTTTAACTCCAAATGGATTTTTAAGTCCTCTGTGGAAAGGTTGAGTTGTCCATTTTCTGAGAGGTGTACATCTCCATGGTCAGTCTAATTGTCCTTCTGGTTGCTATTCTGTGAAGCAGATATGACTAAAGTTGCAATCATGTCTGCTTTAGTCAGGTTGCCATGCACCATTCCTTTAGTCTGGCACATCTCACCCAACTGGATCCTTGTCAGCTTGCCATACTCCTCTGCTGACATGCTTGCCTGCTCCCTTTGACTAACTAAGCTAACAAAAAACTAAAATTGTTATATGAACTCTGAATGTTCACTGCATGGCTGATTGAGAGTACAAACACCTTCAGTGACCACTGTACACAGGCTACAGTAATTCAATATCCATACCACTCCAAGCCAATATATGTGATGCGGCTAACTCACCACAATCAACCAATTAATATGTGATGTGGATATCCCACCAGTGCTATCCAATTAACATGTGATGCCCCTGCATTAGCACAGTAATCAAGGAGCCCCAGCCCTCACCACTAGCACCAGTGAGGGGCATACACATTTGGAGGATGACAAGTACACACAAAGTAAAGTACAATTTCCCTTAAGAGCACAAAGAGATCACAATCTGGGGCTGGTTTCTCCCTCTTTCTCCAGATCCCCGATAAGACTCCCCACTGCCACAGCTGTACAGTTAAGATCTCAGCTAAGGGGTCAAGCCAAGACCTACAGCACCCTCTCTGTCCAACCAGTGCTTCGTGTCCCTGCCAAAGTAGCTGACACACACACTTTGAGATTTGATTTATATACACACACACACACACACACACACACACACACACACACACACACACACACAAACACCTGGGGAAGGCTGGCATAGGTTTACTAGCTATGCCCCCTTCTACCAGACTATAAGGTAGTTATCACTGCCACTAACCCCTACTTATCAGCTACTTAAAGGCCCTTACTATTATCCAAATGGTGTGACCAAGACCAAGGCTATTTAGGAGTGGCCTGTACAGTGTCACCAAATACATATGCAAGTACCCTAAGACCTTAAATATGTCTCACAAATATTGGATAGGTTTAATGATATTTAATAATAAATAAAAGAACAAGACATGACTCAAACAACACAGTAAGTATAGAGTTCAGAATCACAGGAAATATTTTAAAACAACATTGCAGGGCAGTCTCAAATAAATACAGAAATGATCTAAACTAATCTTTACTATATTCCTATCTGTATCTAAGAGAAATTACTGTACCCTAGACTTACAGAGAAACACGCAGGCAGAAGTGCTGAATAGATGTTTCTAGGTCCAAGACAAGATACAAAATGCACAGTCTTTCTAAGACAGTTCCCAAATTACTATCAAACATTACTGCTGGGTCAAATTGGATGACATCACTCTTTGTCACCTGCCTTCAGTTCCCAGGTCAACAGATACCAACAGAATTTTATCATCTCTGTGTGAGAAGTACACATCTCTCAGATATGCAGCTGTTAGGAAGCAATAAAACACTTTACATTTTAAACCTAGTAATTAAAATTACTTTCAAAACAATAGAAAAACTTCTAGCTCTAGACATTGTGTCTCCTGGCTGCATTGAAACTGAGAGATAACACAATTATAAAACATTCTGATTCCAACCTATTTTCTTGAAGCCTTGCAAGTTAACTCTTTATGTTCCAGCTTTTACTATTAAAACATACATTTGATCAGATATATAATTTACATGCATTTCTGTTCTTTTCTAGTAGGATACACTGTGGTTACATTCTTGAAGCTCAGTACATAACACACAGTTCTGTATAAATCATAGCAATACTCACAAATGACATAGAATTATTTACAAAATTCCAGCTAGCTGGGCTGGCAGCATCACATGATATATAGCAATATTTGTGAAGTATAATGTTTATTAATGTTAATTTAATGCAATTTGATTACTTTTGTATAAATGTAAATGTGCCTATGTCACAAGTGATAATTCAGTAAAGATGTTTAAAAAATATCTACTTAGCATAGGTGAAAATCATCTTTTTTTGGTTTTTGTTAGCTTAAACTGTACCTGAATCTTTGAAAAAGTCTAGTAACACCTATTATTACAGCATTTTTCGATACTACATTATATCATAGCATTCTGCAAATATTCTGCATAATGAAATAACAGCTGTAAATGAAAGCTCACATATTAGTTTATATTCATAAACATTCTAAAATAGTGCTGTTATTCTGCATTATGTTCATCTGTGCATGAAAGCTGTTGTGCAGTTTAGTGAGAAAGATTTAGATCACACATTTTGTAAATAGCTTAGCACTGTTATGTGTTTTTACTCATATACTCCATTATTCAAAAGTAAAAACTGTCACATCTGTTCATGGTAGCAATACTCTTGGAAAAAGAAACTGTTAAAACGGGTCTCATAAAAATTGTCTTTTTTCAAAATAATTCTCCTTTTCTGAGTTCAATAAAATGCTGTATAGTCAGGTGATTTGTTCTTTTTAAATGGTAATGAGTTGCATATTGTTTGAGTTTTGAACTGTGAATGTAGGGGCAATCCTATTGAACATTTTCTGTTTCCCATCCATAGATCTAAGTTTTGCTTATACATATGTGTGTATATGTGTATGTGTGTGTGTGTGTATATATATATATATATATATATATATATATATATATATATATATATATATATTTATATTCTACATCAAATGTGGTCAGAGATGAACTTTGTTTTCTATGGATAGGGAGTCTTTTCCGGACCAGCAGTATCATCTGTGAGGTATACCTGTCCCTCCAAACTGTTCTGTTGATGTTGCAGAAGAGGTTTATATCCTTAGACCTAGTATTTCTGATGCCATTTGACTTGCCAAAGTACAGTAAACCCATAAGTAATGGGTCAGAGGATGCCTTGCACGCCAGGCACTAACCACCTCTTAGCAACCTACAGGATACAGAGTAGATTAACAGGGCTCTGAGTTGATCCATGTAAGACATGTTTTTTTTAGGCCTTGTATCCTTTTAATAAGATATCTTTGTGGACATTCCACTTGTAGCATGTGCCCAGACAGATACATGCTAAAAGGGGAATTATATTCAATGACTGACCTAATGAGAGAGGACAATGACATCCTTAGATATAACAATATTTCTGTTTATAAACTTTAATTTGCAGAAGGGCTTTCTTACAACAATGGTCATATGTTGTTCAAAAGTTAGGTCGCTGTCCACATAATTTCCCAAATTTTGAACAATTGGGTGAATTCTCAGGGGAATAATATTAATGTGGTAGTGCCTTGGGATAAATGACTTCCCAAAGAATACAATATTGCATTTTTTTGGCATTTAGTTTCAGTCCATGCATCATTTATTTATTTGTGACAAACCTTCCTGCAGAATGGCAAAGTCATTGGAGGATTCATTTCAATAACTGTTCTTAGCTTGCAGTCATCTGCAAACTTAGTTAGCCAGAGCCCTTTAGTATTTACTTTTACTTCCGAAAAGTAGATGCCAAACAGAAAACGACCCAGCACAGAACCCTGACATAGTCCACTGGTGATTGGCCTCTCAGTGGAAGTACCTTCCCCTATTTTGATTTTCTGCATCTTATCTGTGAGCCAATTTGTAATCTAGTGGGTGAAATAGGGGTTTATTTCCTATTATGCTGGAGAGGGGAGTTCTGCCAAATGCTTTGGCAAGGTATATATACATATATATATATATATATATATATATATATATATATATATATATATAAAATGTATTATAAAATGGTTTAATAAGAAACATCTTGTGCTGTTTTACTAGAAGGGATAAAGTTGTTCTGATTCAGTTATATATTACAAGCATATCACCTATAATTGAATACTGAAATACTGATACCTCTCCTGTATGTTTGGTGTATCCCATATGAAGGTTCTTGAATGTATCCAGAAACATCATACCAGACAGATAATTTGGCTTAGAGAACTTTCTTCTAGGAGGACACTGGTATATTTGTCTACTTATTCTATAGACTATAGACTATTAAGGGTATGACCTAATTATAGTGCACAAATGCCTAAATATGATACCATGGCTACCACTTTAGGCATTGACTTTGTCAAACATAATATTTACAACAGAAACAATAACTTTATTGTTGATTTACTTATTGCCAGTTCCTCATTTAAAAGCTCCTTTTTTCATTACAGAGCCAGAAGGCAAAAGGCAATGGGATTCTCTGCCTTTGCATATTATATGTGTTACAGATTTAAAGTTATTTAAGAAGCTATTGCATTATTGGTTCAAAAATGTTACTTTTGATCTGAGGTCATTAATTAGGCAAACTTTTAAATAGCCAGTGTAGGCCCTGAGTTTGGGTACATGACTGAATCTTTGAATCATTGTATTGTAACCTTCATAATTTTCTAAAGTGCTTGGCCATGTTGAAGAATCATGGTGATAGCAAATGTGCAGGGTAGAAAAAAACTTTTCCTATTCCAAGCAGTACTCTACAGGTCATAGTGGGATTCCAGGTAATCCCATGTAAGAGGAGAGATATAGTCCTTCTGATATGTCCTGTGCCTTCGCCTCAGCCTCTATCCACTAATGTGTCTTCTACACCTCTTATGAGTAGCACCCAGAGGCATCCCTAGCAGGTGCTCATACCACCTCAATTGATTTCTCTAAACATGTATAAGTAATAGCTGTGCACTCAGGTATTTCCAGATTGCTGAGCGTCTTGCTGTATCACAGAAAGTCAGTCCAGCTGCCTTGCAAAAGACTCTCATTTCTGCTACTTGCACCTTTAATCTTATTCTTTGTGTCTCTGCCCAAAACACATGACCCAAGGTGAGGATGGAAATATAGACTGACCTGTAAATTGCAACCTATTTCATGTAGATGATCGTACAGACACTAATTTCACACTGCTGCAGAAACGGGACCTTGAGTGAGAGTTTCTGTTACATGTAGATGAATGGTGATCTGGCCTGCATGAAATCTGTTGTACTAGTTCCCCCATACTATTTCCACTGCCTTCTAGAGAAGCACTTGTCCTATGATGTGATCTGCCCCCACGTGTCTGGATAGTAGTACTATGATGTGATCTGCCCCCATGTGTCTGGTTAGTAGTAGTATGATGTGATCTGCCCCCATGTGTCTGGTTAGTAGTACTATGATGTGATCTGCCCCCATGTGTCTGGATAGTAGTACTATGATGTGATCTGCCCCCATGTGTCTGGTTAGTAGTAGTATGATGTGATCTGCCCCCACGTGTCTGGATAGTAGTACTATGATGTGATCTGCCCCCATGTGTCTGGTTAGTAGTACTATGATATGATCTGCCTCCATGTGTGTGGACAGAGTACCCCATCCTCTTCCCTTTCCAAAACTCACTCCTATACAAGTCTGGTAAGTTCTCACTTGTGCACAAATAGAGGTGGACATGAATGCTTGGTGTGATATCATACTACAAATCAATGTGATCATGACATTCTCTATATTGTCTGACATTTCCATGGAGGGCTGGAAATCCTCATGTACACCCTGCATACTCTGACCATTTTTACATGATTCTCTGTGGCAGTGCAGTGAGCCTTAACAATGTCACAGCATATTAGCTGCTGGGCAGGAAATGTTATTTGTGTTTCCTGGGGTATCTGTGATAGATTCCTGTGCCTGGCATCCCTTTTTAAAGGTGTCATTGTGGACACTGTTACCTCTGAATTTCCGTCAATATCCAGAATGTGTTCCTTTTGGGTTTGGAGATAATACTGTAGAAATACATGGGTTTTCTCCCTGTACAACCCTTACCATAATGGCACTACTTATTTAATTTTGTGATCCAGTGTCACTTCCTGCAGAGTTACTGACATGTTGTAGAGTATGAGATTCTGCCATTAAATTTGGTGACTATGTGCCACTTTATTCATATTGTCTCATAGATATATTTATATTATCATTATGATCATTATCAGCCATTCAGCTGCTTATATCCTCCATATTTATCGGTACAGTGGAACAGTTTTTGCTGCTGATCCTGTAAAGAATTAATTGAGCACATTACTGTTCAGATACTGATATACAATACATTATGCTGTGTAAGGAGGTTTTAAGGACACTTGCATGCACTCTCTGTTTAATGTCATTATCTGCAGGAGTTGAGGGCTCACTTGTGTTACATGTAACCATTCCATTTTGTTATTAAATTCTCTGTATAAATATGTTACAGTTGTCAAACCAACCAGCTTGAGAGGATACCTGTTGATACTGCAGACATGGGTAATAGTCAGTGTCCTCACCACCTCTGATTTTACCAGTGCTGTTGTCATGTGTGTCAAAGTCATCCCAACAAATGGAGCAGAAGAAGTATTCCTCAGCTGATGTTAAAGGGATAAGGGTAGGTGTCCCTTCAGTACTGCTTTGGGCAACTGCATTCTGCCTTGGCCTTGCTCTGACACAACCTACCTTATCATTGGCCCTCTTCTTGTATTGTGTTTATGTGTGGTTACTTTTACTAGTTGCATTTATATCCATAACCACTTGGTTCCATTCCTTTGCCCTCTCAGCTTGTTGGGTCCCCTTTTTCCAGAAAGACGTTTGCCATATGTCCTAAGGGCCGCCATGTGGATGTCATTTTTCTCATTGATAAAATTTCCTTTCTCTGTTTAAATCTCTGCTTTTGCATTATTAATGTAACCTAAAACAACATGCCTAAGTCATACACTGAAACTTTTGATTCAGTCATCAGCTAAAACAACACAGCAGTGAACGCATGCCTGCTTTCATCACAAATAAATCAAGGATATGAGCACAAAACCAGGTTTGATAATATAACACCCATATCCATATATACATGAAAAGTCCCAGTCTAGCAAGTTAAAGTTGTATTGTAGTGCCACATCATCAACACATTCATACTACTACTGCAGTCTCTTTGCTAACATCTTTCCCCTAACACTTTTTTGTATTCATATTGTGATTTTTCATTCAGGAGTGGCAGTCAGATTTCCCACAATAAAGTAGCATATATCTTGATATAACAATACATTATTGAAAATGCAGTGGTTCAGACTAGAATCACTTCAAAGTAGGTGCTTGTATATTGGTGGTATAATCACTGAATGGTATCAAAATGAATTTCCAAACTATCTTTCACATTGTTATTATGAGTACTTCCTTATACATTTCTAGTGTTGCTGTCAGGATTTTCCATCCCTAAATCACATTTATTTCATCAGTATTTACATGACTCATCAGCATCTGACCATCAGATCAATAAAAGGAACAATTCTTCTAATAAACACAGTTATCTAATATCAATATTAACTGCTCCGCAATCGTTTCTACTATTTTTACTATTTATTTCCTACTTGAGTAAGTTTGCAGTTTCCTAAACCACTGGCCAACTAACATATTACCATAAATCCAGGATCATTTATGTATGTTGCATTCAAATTAAGCTTAGTTACACTTATTTCCATGAATTTCAGTAATACGAGTGTGTAAAGAAACAAATCTGCATAACTATGCCTCTTTGGAATGCTCTGTTGAAAGTGATGGAGACAATAGTAGCCCCGGAAGACTTAACCTGTCCACTTATGCACAAACAACCCTAGTAATTCTGTAATGTCCCTATGGTTAGAAAAGAGAAAGAAGAGTTAGATGTTAGATACAATCATCTGCACAATCATGCAACATAATCCCTCATCTGGCATACTCTGGCACATTTCATCACTTCAAATCACTCGGTAGTTCTTATAAATTCATAATGACATATCCAGGAAAATTTATCATGAAACAGATAAAAAATGCATGAATAATTGAATAATTTCCCATACGTCTTAAAACAAGACTGAAGATAGATAAAAAAGCTAGCTCATACATTTATACACCTTAAGTAGCAATAACTTCTGATCATTTTATTCACATATTCGGTCAAGTTGATCCAATAATAAAATAATTAGTTGTATGATTTTAGTCTGTAGCTTTGACATATGCTGGTATTGTAAACTGTCTAGTCATGAAAAATTTTTCACATTGTGCTTTCTGTATATTTTAGAATTAACTTCAGCTATTTTAGGCTTTTACCACAATTGTGTAGATTTTTAAAATGCCTTTTCATTTATTTGTTTTCTCAATGCAAATAACTTTCAGTCACTAAAATAGCATATAGGCATAGAAGCACCTTTTTCCAAATAACCACTACACGAAGTGTGAATCTTGGGACTATGAAAACCATCCAGTATTGTTGCAGTATTTACTTTATATTATTAGTTGTATGGTAGAATGCTATACAACAGAAGTTATATATTAGAAAATTAACATATAATGGAGTGTAATTAAATGAAACTATAACTAAGTTATTTGCTAAATGAAAAATGACAGTCAATATTTTGTGTTTATTTCAACGTAATGGCTTTTGTAAAAATCAAGGGAAAGACTTGTAAACCTCCAATGAGTTATATATTTTTAGTTAATCAGAAATTTGATTTTGACATTACAAAAGAAGATGTTGACAATATACTCAAAACACAGAGGTTATTTTACCAATTTATGTTAACAGCTATGTTTCAACCAGATCTGAACAACATTTTCAGCATTAAAACAGTTTTAATTTTTAAATTATTTGCATTGTTTACTTTCTGAAGGCATTCTAAGTTCATTGCACATGTTTTTTCCTCAAGATTTTTTTTAAAAGTTCAATAACTCACTAATGCTGTAATGCTTGAGATATTACTATACCGATAAAGAAACCATATACCTTTGGTGATCGCAAAACAGTACCCAGCTCTGAAAATTTAACTCAGAAACAGTTGCTCTTTTAAAGTTTTATTCAGAATTTTTTAAAAGTTTTGTGTCATAATTTTTTTTTGGCATTTAAATTATGAATGTGTGATGACTATTCTGATGTTCTATTGATTAAAGATAAGTGAAAGCAATACAATCACTATGGTTCACAGTGTAATTGGAGAACCTTTCTAATTTTATTAAAGGACAGCTATGGGATAATGATTTATAGTTTCTCCCTATTGTCGTTTTCCCCTTATCTGTGAATCCCACTACTTGAAATAGTCATCAAGGCAAGGAAAAGCATTTATTTTATCATTTTTGGTGATAGCCGTAGTACTGCTAGCAGTACAGTTAGCTGTCTTTCTTAGAACTTTACTCTCCTTCTTGACTGATTCTCTGACAAGTTGCCAATCATTCTGTCAGCATTTTAGAGTAGAATATGCCCTCTTTTTGTCTTTTTGCAAGGAAAAACCCTCTGTAAAATTATGTACATCCTCTTTTTGCATTTGCCTGCAATCCTGCTTTTTACCTTGCCTTTCTATGTGTATAAAACATCCTCTTGCCAAGGAGAAGGAACATCTTTTTTAATTACATTTTGCTAGCTGTCTTTGTTTTCCTGAAGTAATGCCTAACTAGCATTGCTACTGACCTTGCAAGTAAAAGACTGATTTTTCTTTTCTTCCTTTTTTTTAAGAATGTGTTGCCATTTTTGAGGAGATTTTTTATAACATCTAAGGTCAAAGCAATCATGGGTGATTCTCGATGGTACTGATAATTGTTTTGAGGGGGTGCTGAACAGACATTCCAATATATTAAGACAATAATAGTTAACTTATTATAGGAAGTGCAATGTGGTGTTAACTAGATTAGGATGAGATTCAAAATAATATTTAGACTAGTCCAATTTCCCAGGTTAAAAGAATGTGGAGATTCATAAGCTTTACTAATAGTTTTACAAGCAGTCTCTTTAAAATACATATGCATCTCTGTAGGCTCATAGGTTGGTACTAGGCTATCGGCCCTAGGACCTATACAAGCCAAGCCATAACAATTCCCTGGCTATTTCTTCCCACACTATTAACTTCCCTGGACCCATGTCTAACAGTAGTTGTAGTTCATGTTGCCTATCTGAACCCTGGAGAAGTAGAGGACAACAGTTTAATAGCTTGCATGAAATAACTGTATCACACAGGATTTATGGAGCAATTTTATGAAATCCATTTGTTGTTTACGATTATAGCACTCATTAAATCCTATCTAATATATCTATTTCATGTATGCTTTTCCAGTGCAGCTGTCTACTGCCTCAGAGGTAATTTTTGTTTTATACCAGCAGGACTTGCATTTTAATATGCATTTTACAGGAGTTTTAACATTTTTAAACAACACCTATGGCTTTGAGTCATATTTTTGCCCTGTCCCTCTGTAAACTGTAATTGTACTAAACTGTAGAAGATTTTAGACATTCAATAATGCCAGATATTTGTGTTTTGGAAAATGCAGGTTTACACCAATCTTATTGTTCTATTAAATATTAATTATAGTTAAGCATAACAGTTATTCATGCTTTTGGTCAGACAGTGATTTTGTATTCAACAGTGTACTGTGTAAGAGTTCTTCATGCTTTCATAAATACAGTGGTGATTTTTTAATAGGATAAAGTTTCAGAAAATGCACTTTAAAGCAAAACCTATTGAACTATTGTTTTTTTACTTTTGTGTAAGTAACTGAGGGTTATAGTCATTAGACTTTCATATCTCCTATTGCTGATATAATGAATGTTGATGTATAACCTGCTTTTATGGTAAATGATACTGGATCATACCAATTCAGCCAAAGCACCTTGTCAGACATTCATTGCTATTATTTTTTTAAATACTATCCTTGATAAATAATACTGAATCATATTAATTTAGCTGAAGATTTTTTATAAATATCAAGTGACACACATTTTAACCATGCTATTAGCTTCCCAGTTAAAGTTGTTATTAAGTGTTCCCCATTTTGCTAATTTATGCCAAGCAGTGAGAGGTAGTTTTCCATGTATTGGAGATGGAAGGTTAAGAACTATGCAAGTGTTTCGTTTAATGGATAACTGAGTACAGGCAGAACATTTACATGTTAATAATTTCGATAGGGAACAAGGGTACTATTGCAGGGATGAATTTGTGATTTGTGATCCTTTCATCTAGATTACGTTTGAACAGAGTAAGAGAAGATATGGCAAAAAGTAAGACTGTGAACCAAACCATGGCATAAATTATAACCATATGTAGCTCTTCAGCAGAAAATAATCCAAACTGGTAAAACTAAAGCAAGTTTATTGTGAGCACTTTCGCAGTAACATCTACTGCTTTATCAGACAAGCAATGCCTGCTTCTATTCCCTTTCTTAAAAGACAAATCAACCAATCAAAGCACTTGCATTTAATCACATGACATCATATAAAAATGCATGTATAAAAGTGCAAATAGAAAATATAAATGAAAACTATAAATGACATTCTAGTGTAAAACTTTAAAACCAAACAACTTATCTATGTCTGGATCCTGCTTTCTATATGGGTTTAATAGATATTTTATCATTTAGTCCTTTACTCCTGTTCGAACGTCAAACACAGAACAACACCAGAAAAGGCAAAGAAACAGACGGTAACGATTGTCAGCTAGGTTCAATAAGGCAGCGATGAGACACCGGCTCGGACTGAATAAAAACTTTAATAAAACATTTCCAAAAACTGGAACATCCACGTTAAGCACTTTCATCTGCTAAGCATGCAGACTTCATCAGAACAAATAACTGTGTATCAATACGCTAATTTAAAACTTTTGGCCAAATGTGCTTCACAAATTTAAAGTGCAAGTGCTAATATTTAACAAATAAATAAATAAACAATTAATAATGTATATATAGAAACCTGACATACTTAATCTAAATCATCTATTTACAGATTATATATATATATATATATATATATATATATATATATATATATATATATATATATATGCACTAAACAGTGTTTAGGTGGGGGTATAGTACTTTATAACTCGTTTGATTACATAAATGAAATGCAGAAAATATTGATAGATTCGGGTAATTATGAGATTACTTCTTTGAATGAGATTAATATAAGTTATAAGAAGATAGACTTGGCATTAGATGAATACCTAATTGATCAAAGAATAACTGAAGATATATATAATTTTACGAAGGTTGAATTTCCCATTTTGGCTACTATTGTAGGTATCCCCAAAGTACACAAGAATATAGTAAAACCACCTTTCCGACCCATCATATCTGGTAGTAAATCGAAAACATTCCAATTAGGAGTGGTAGTTGATAGATGGGTCAAACCGATATATAATAACATTCCACATTTGGTAAAGGACTCTTGGATGTTTTTATCACATCTTACATCTGATTTATGGAGAGAAAATGTGACCTATATAACGATTGATGTGGTTGATTTATTTTCAAGTATCCCTAGAGATGAAGGACTGGAAGATTTTTGTAGTAGTCTTAGGAAACACTCCAATATGACTTGGGATCATATTAACCTTATTACAGATATGATGGGAATTGTTCTGGATAATAATTTTATATACTTTGAAGGGGAGTACTATAAACAAACAAAAGGAGTAGCAATGGCATATTTGCAAATATGGTTATGTTGGAATGGGAAAATAAATATCTATTTCAGAGTAAGTATTATAAGTATATATCTTATTATTCTAGATTTCTGGACGATATATTCATATTATGGAATGGACCAGGTGAGGTTATCAAAGAGTTTATAGAATATATTAATCAGACTAGTGAATTTTTAAAGTTTACTTATAATATCAGTAAAGATGGGATAGCTTACTTAGATATATTTATAAGACATACTGTGAATGGCTTCCAGTCTGAAATATATCGGAAAGAAACATTTTCGAACGGATATCTGGAATATACTAGTGATCATCCAAAACATATTTTGAAAAATATATTTAAAGGACAATGCATAAGGGTAGCAAGAATGTTATCTAATTTAGAGGTAATGGAAAAGGAGATGGAATTTGTTACCTCTATGTTTGCAAATAGGGGTTACCCTAGATGGTTATTAGAAGACGTATCTAACTACGTTAGAAACGAATGGGGTAAAAAATATCCCCCTATTTTAGGTATGGAATTTATTAATAAGAACAAGGTTCCAAGTGAAATAAATTCCTTTAATAGAGTATGTGTTTTGATGTATTCACCATACAGTAATTAAATTAGGAATATTATTATCAAACATTGGAATTCATTAATAGTGGAAGATGAGGTAAAAAATATAGTAGGCCCAAAACCATGTTTTGTATATAAGATAGGTATGAGTATAAGAAAATATTTACAACATGGTTCAGGAGATAAAATGAACATTAATAAAAATGGGGCAACTAAGAAATGTGGGTCATGTAAACAGTGTTATGTGATTAATGAAAGTGATGGATGTAAACTGGATGACATCAACAAGACATACATTAAGTTTAAAAGGGGAAACTGTAACACAACAAATATCATATATTTGGCAAAATGTGTATTATGTTCCTTTTATATAGGGAAAACTGAGAGGCAGTTACGTAAGCAGATTTACGAACACCTATATAAAATAAAAACTAAAGATACAAAAAATGCACTTTACAGACATGTAAAAAATATAATGAGGGACATAGTTTTAGATTTGGGATTATAGATCAGGTGTATAACTCCACTAGGGGAGGAAATTCAAAGGCAGTATTAAGTAAGAGGGAGACTGTCTGGCAAATAAGAACAGATGCAACGAGGGAACCAGGCTTAAATGAGTATATATCTATAAAACCTTTTCTTGAATTACAGTAAGGGTAGATGTAACAAATGTTTCCTTGTTGTGTAATAATCACATACAATATGAAATAATTGTATGAAGTTCTATTTTTATATTTTATTTTTTAACATCCCCTACCATTATATGGTAATATTTATTTTCTAGATATAAGGTATGTTAATAAGTTTATGCATACAATTATTGATAACAAAGTACCATTAGTAAAAATATATGACTCATGCAATATTTTATATGTAATGATAGGGTAGTACACTCATGTGAAGTCACATTAGATGTTACAGCAAAGTTTTATTGTAGGAATAATATGATGTTTATTTTATATTATAGTGTATATTATATTGCATTAGTATAGTGCATATATATATATATATATATATATATAATCTGTAAATAGATGATTTAGATTAAGTATATCAGGTTTCTATATATACATTATTAATTGTTTATTTATTTATTTGTTAAATATTAGCACTTGCACTTTAAATTTGTGAAGCACATTTGGCACCAAAAAGTTTTTAAATTAGCGTATTGATACACAGTTATTTGTTCTGATGAAGTCTGCATGCTTAGCAGATGAAAGTGCTTAACGTGGATGTTCCAGTTTTTGGAAATGTTTTATTAAAGTTTTTATTCAGTCTCGGTGTCTCATCACTGCCTTATTGAACCTAGCTGACGGTCGTTACCATCTGTTTCTTTTCCTTTACTCCTGTTTGCCCTCATTCTGATAATCCACTTCATTTCACATGTCTGTGTGATGTTCCTAATGTTGCCCCCTCTCTCATTGTGGGTGATGGTATCAATGGCTAGGAATTTGTAACTATGGGATGTACCTGCTTCCATAACATGTCTAGCTAATACATTAGTGCATATTTTCTTCTCAATATTGTAAACATGTTCTGTAATTCTGTCACAAAATCTTCTATTGGTCTTACCTATATAAAAGACTGAACAAATTGTGCAGTAAGCTAGGTATACTATATGACAGGTATTACAAATAGCTCTCACTATAAAATCAATTCCTTCCCTGTATCTGGATGTAAAAACTTATTTAAAGTATCCAGTAGCCTACAATAGTTAAATCTATTACATGGATAGGTGCCAGGCACATCACTAGTTCCCTCTGATATATCCATCACTGTAGGGTAGCATAGCCTTCTCTTTAACGTTTTTTTTATTTTTAAATAGAAAAGTTGGTTTATCACCTACTATAGATCTTATTTCAGAGTTAGTTAATAAAATACTCCAGTGTTTGGTCACTACATCTCTTATCCTGTCTATGTTGCTTGAATAGACCACTGGTACCTTTACAGTAGATACTCGTCTATATGGAACCTTCCATTCCCAAGGGCATCCTGATAAATAAGGTTTGCCCTCAAATTCCCTAATTATGCATGTCTCATATAGAGCTGTAACTACTTCACCAGGACTGTATCCTCTAGCTACAAATCTGTCTTGTAGAATGTTCAGTTCTCTATAAAACCCCTCATCATTCACATTTAACCTAGATGCTCATAGACCCTGACTCTTTATAATATTCTTAAATATATGAGGTTAATGTATACTACGTCGGTGCAAAAGTGAATTCCTAAAGCAGGGTTTCCATAAATTTTAGTGCCTATTCTATCTATACTAGCTTTCATTATACTGACATCAAAGAAATCTATACTCTTATACAAACTACTCATAGTAAATTTTAGAAATGAAGTGGAATTATTCAGATAGGTGCATAGTATTGTTAATTCGTCACTATGGCCCCGATATTAAAAATAGGTCATCCACAAACCTCTGATAGAAAATAATTTTCTCTTTATAAATACCATCAAGAATATAAGTTTCTTCCCAGTGTGCCATAATGGCATTGGCATAACTATTGGCATTAGATGTGGCCATAGCTACACCATCCCTCTGCAGGTACAATTCATGACTGAACATAAAAAGATTAGTTTCAAGCACTACCTCTATGAGTAAGCATAATAAATTTATAAATTTATTGTCATATGTACTATTCTTCATTAAATATTCTTTCAACATACATAAATCTATGTAATTCAGTATCACTGTGCATAAAGATTGTACATCAAGTGTCACAAACATACAGTTCATCATAACAACATCATTAGTTCCTACTTTATATAAGTCATTCAAAAAGTGTTTGGTATCTTTCAATATATAAGTACTTTTGTCTAATACTGGTCTTAAATACCTTTCAACAAATACTGAGATAGAGTCAATAAACCAAATTATATCAGTAGCTATGGGTCTGAATGGTGGACAAATGGGGTTCTTATGAATTTTGGGTAGACCTTATATCGTAGGTATGAGAGGGTCATTAATCATCAAATAATTATACAATTCTAAATTTATACATCTGCTCAATAGACAATCCATTAGTATATTATGTGTCCTACTGATAAGCTAATTCAGTCTGTTTGGTGATTTTCTCATATGTTTTTTCATCTCCTAAAAGTTGCTCCGTAGATCTAAAATAAAATTCACAATCCATGACCACAATGGACCTTCCTTTATCCACTTGTCTAATTACTATGGAGGGATCATTCTGTAAAGTCGCCATGGCCTCCCTTTCTGACTTACTCAGGTTATCAATTAAATTCCCACTATTCTTACCACTAAGCATAGTTAAAATTTCATCTTCACGTATTTTTTCAAATGCCTCCAAAATAGGGTGATTTACTGGAATATAAGTACTAGGTTTGTGAAACTTTATAATTTCAAAATGAGGATCATTCCTAAAAATAATTTTTAACATAATCTTGCAACTAAACTGTTTCAAATCTACTAACACATCAGTTAAGTTAACCCTACAAGATGGTATGAAACCCAGGCCTTTATTTAGTAGGGATGTCTTACCTTCCATTAATGTCCTTGATGAAATGTTCCATATCAGGGACTGTTCACTCGGTTCTACATTTTTTTTATTGTCCAACCAAAATTGGAGTCAAAAGGTAGTTTCCTTTTGGTTCTTCCTCTACTTCTGGATTGGGGGCACAAACTCCGGGTGTTTATGGGCAGTGGAAAATGGTTCTGTTTCTCAAATGGATGTTGTGATGGTGAGTTGGAGTTAAAGAAGGAGCATAAGGTGCTCGAACTACCATTTTGGTTGTTTATAATCTTTTTTCTGGCTCCTAATTCCACGGATTTCTCCGGAGCAGCTCTCTGCTGTGAAACTGGTGCTTTAAAACTAGCTGATATAATTTAATTAGGCCTTTGCTCATGTCGTCATCTATGGGAGATGCTTCAGTTCCTGCTGTTTTAACAGCTGTGTCTGTTGCCTGGATATTTCTCTTGCATGGCCAGGTGAAACATACCCCACTGAGAAAACAGCTTTATCTCTTGCAATTTTCTGTAGTTTCTGTTGCAATAATTTTCATTCAAAATGATTAACATATCCAGCATGTTATCCAGTCTTACGTCAATTATTTCAGCTGGAAAGGTGTCATATAATTCATTTTGTTTGTATCAATGGTTTTAAGGAGAAAAGTAAGACTGTGAACCAAACCATGGCATAAATTATAACCATATGTAGCTCTTCAGCAGAAAAATGATCCAAACTGGTAAAACTAAAGCAAGTTTATTGTGAGTGCTTTCGCAGTAACATCTACTGCTTCATCAGACAATTAATGCATGCTTCTATTCCCTTTCTTAAAAGACAAACCAGCCAATCAAAGCACTTGCATTTCATCACATGACATTATATAAAAATGCATGTATAAAAGTGGAAAAAGAAAATATAAATGAAAACTATAAATGATATTCTAGTGTAAAACTTTAAAACCAAACAACTTATCTACGTCTAGATCTTGCTTTCAATATGAGTTTAATAGATGTTTTATTATTTAGTCCTTTACCCCTGTTTGCCCTCATTCTGATAGTCCATTTCATTTCACATGTCTCTGTGATGTTCCTAATGTCGCCCCCTCTCTTATTGGAGGTGATAGAATCAATGGCTAGGAATTTAAAATTATGGGATGTATCTGCTTGCATGCCATGTCTAGCTAATGCATTATTGTCCCTCCCACACAGTCCCTCTAGTTGCCTACAAACTAATGCCTTTTATAGGGAGTTATAAAAGCAGCCAAAATGACTAAAAATCTTCAGTACATTCTTCCCACCTCATGCAGCTTCATCTGTGAGTCTTCTCTGGAACAGAAGCTTGCTAAGGCTTCCTGTCACACAGATAAAACTCCTTCTGCCCTTCTGGGGATCCCTTCCAAGCGTGTAAATAATATGTTTAATATATTTTTAGTATTTTAAATGTTGTTAGCTAAATTAAAGGTACATCTCTTTAAGAATACTGACTTTTCAGGAATGCTGGTAGACGCTTCTTGATTACCTTTATTATCTCTTTGGGGTTGCTTTCAAGGAGTAAACTGTCATTTAGTGCTCTGGGCTTATTTTATGTTTATTTATCCTTATCTTGAGTGTTTTCAGACAGTTATAAAGTATGTTTCTAGTGGAAAATGGATTCTCATGTGAATGCTTGTGTTTACTACTTTTTACTTAATTTTTATGACATTTCTACAGGGCAACTAACTTATGTATATCTGTCCCTGTTTTGACAAAAGGAATTTTGTGTGGTGCTTGTGTTACTTTGTTCTGGGGTGTATTTTCTATTTCATTTTTGGAAGGTGTGTGTGCTGCTTGTACTTACTAGTGACACTTTACTTTCTGACCGACTCCTTCAGGCATAAATAACCAGCAATCAGGCTTCTTCCCAGGCTACAACATAGATACTTACTCTGGTTTTGTTGGTCCTTCTCCAAATGCACCTAAAAGAAAAAAAACAATTAAAACATGAGTCCTTGCCTTCAGTGTGGGCTGTTCCTGTGTCTCAGCTGATGGCCTGTTTCCTCAGACAACACTCGATGATGCTTTTAAATCTGCATATAATGCTCCTGATTCTGTAGTGGCCACTACTGGTTCCTCAGACCACTTACCTGTTTTCTTGAATCCTTCTGGTATATCCTTGTTCACCACTATGGATTGTGGGCCAGACATTTCCACTGCTACTCCACTGCTTGGGCATGGGAGAAACAACCATTTTGTTTACAAGAGATACTTGGGAATATCTTCTCAAGGTGCCTGGGGAAAGAAAGCTTTTGCTTTGGATGAAATGCTATCTCCTAAACATCTATCCCTTAGGGATGTACCTGGAAAAAAGAAACAGAAAATTAATCACATTAAAAATAGGGAAATGGTTTCTGCTTATAAAAATTATATTATTACCTTGATCATGAGTTCATTACAGACAGCCAGTTCTGGGTGCTTTTTGCCTTTTCCTAATATTTGCTACACTTCTTTTAAGGAAGAAACAACTTCTTCTGATGTTGTAGAGAAAGAATGATCTCACCTCAGGGTTGTATAGCTCCAGAGTCTGATTCACCAGATAGAGAGCCTGAAGTTGTCCCTGTGGAAGCTTTCACTTTTTCTGACATTACTTCCACACTAAGAATGTCTTTTCTTGGGAAAGGACAGATGTTTCACAAGAGCTGGGCAGATACTATGATGTACTTGAACAAGAAGACTTTTTATCTGCACTCATGAAGTAAGATGTTTGATAAGTCACTGGAGGATGCCTTTAAAGCTGAATATAATGCTCCCAGTTTTCTCTCATCAGTTTCCAAAAAAGGAAAACAGATAAGTTGTATAGAGTTTTATAAGCCAACAAATTTCTCTGCTCTCATAGCTGATCTAGCTGCTATCATGCCTATGGCTCCAGCAGCCAAAATACATATTTCCTTCTCCAACCCAATTCTTCAGGATACGGACCTTATTTGGCTGGACAGATAGGGTAAGAAAAGTTTTTTTTTTCTGCTGCTGTGTTAACCTTCTGTATCCTGAACTACCAGGGCTATAAGTAAAAGTTTATTTTAAAACATACCAACAGCTTGGAAAAATAAAATTTCTGCTTCCCTGACCCCTGAAGTTGTCTTCTATGAATCAAATTGTGTCTAACCCATCTCAAGGTTCTAAGCATCCCTTAAAAAGTGTGTAGGATTTTGCTGATACTGTTTCCAGGACCTCTGTTTCAGCTACTGTTTTCAGATGATTTGTTTGGGTATGTAACCAACATTTTTCAGATAAATTAAAGTCAGAAATTTTGAGTTCACCATTAGAAACATAAATTTTATTTGGCTTGCTGCTACACGTCTTCAAACAATGGTATGAGAGAGGTAAATTAATGTGGGGGGGGGTTCTAGGATTTTTCAGGTTCAAAAATTCTTCCTGTCCAAACTCTATACCCAACCAAACAGCAAAAAACGAACGAATGTAGACAAACACCTTAATTGACCCAAAGAATTTAAAGAGACATAAACTGAAGCATGTATATATATAAAAACACATGCTATGAAAAAGTGCAAAATTGTGTGCAAGATTCTATACATAAATACATAAATAGCAAATTTAAGTACACAACATCTAAGATTGCGTCTAATAATACACCCAGGAAAACTTTGAATGCATAATATGAAGTTATATTGTAAGATTACCTTCTAAATTCATGCCCCTAGGTTTTAAAGTACTAAATTTCAAAATGAACCTGCTTTCTAACTTTAGCAAACTCTGTAGGAAATTTCCACTATTGTGAAATTCTGGCTTGGCAAGAGCACAAAAAAATAATGAATCAGAACTACCATTGTGAACTAGATTAAAGTGTTGAGAAACTGGGCTATCATTTCTGACATTTCGAATATCGCCTAGATGTTCTAAAATACGAATTTTTAACTGCCGTTTGGTCTGACCAATGTAAAATTTAGATGGAACGCAATCACAACCAATCAAATACACAACCCTGCATGATTTACAATTAAACAAATTGTACGCAGTGTATTTGACCCCATTAATGAGACTGCCTGATAGATTCTTTACTTTTGAACAAACCTTGCATGTTCCACATCTAAACATGCCAAAAGTCTCTTTAAATTCTTTGGGTCAATTAAGGTGTTTGTCAATTACATTAATTGATATCTTAAAGTATATAAGGTGCAACAAGCATCAATGCATTTATTCCTTTGAAGGCATCTAGCCGAGGTACCAGAATAAAGTGTTGCAGCTTTCTCCAGTCTCTGTGTTGGTTTGTCTACAAACTCTATACCCCTCAGATAGAGCAAGCAGAAAACACAGCCTAATAATAGACAGGTGCCCAAGGATAAATGGCAAGAGGATTACAATCTCAAAACCAAAAAACAAGGGCATTTCCAAAAAAAGCTGTGGTATGAGCTTACTAGTTGAAGTTGTTAGTGTTTCCCACTTGGCAATTTATTTTGTATTATGATGAATGGCTGGGAGCTAGGCAACTGTTGCACTGTTGCACATGATGATTTTCATTTTTATTAGATATTGTTTATTTTATATATGTATTAATGTTTGATGACTGCATACCTGTCAACAGAACCACAGTATGAGTAAAATTCCTAATGTTTGAGTTTTAAATGTCTGTATTCTACTCTGTTCATCACAAAGTCAGCTGCACAGTCAGTTTTATAGCTAATATCCATGGTAAATAATAATACATTTTATTTATTGTTCAATTTGTTGACCAGGGAGGTGGACTGGTCAAATGATCCTTTTCAACCATGATCAAGGTACAGTGCTACAAAGTTTACAGTAAATATTACAATTAAATGCAAGGAAATTATGAATTAGATTGAAGTGCATGTGTATTTTAGAAATAGTGTGTGTTGCATGATCTAACAGGATGGATGATGGCTTGTAAATTCTACACATTGTCGTAGTGGGAGAGGTAATGCTTTTCCTTACAATGTGTATGGATGCTTTTGGAATGCAGGAAGGTGACAACAGTGCATACATTTCTTCTGTTCTACATGCTCCACTGTGATAATACTCTTTTCTTCCCATTGAAATAAGATGTTTGACAAGTCACCAAATACCATAATTAAGACATCTGTGGTGGCCATGTCTAGCTGGAACTCACCTGCCAGCCCATTATTTTGTAAAATAAATTATTTTCCTTCATCTTTAATTCATACCCCAAGCAACTTGTTTACTTAGGAGTCCTGATGTCTGCAGTTGCCTTTTAGGTAGCATAACTGACATTTTATGCAATGGCCCTCCCTTGCTATTAGAAGTAGTCATGTTCATTGCTATTTGACTGCCTTCATAACTTATGCTTTCTGTGGTAATTCAAAGATACGCATGCGGTGTTACCTTTTGAATTAATGAGGTTTCATTTCTTCACTTCTGAGTAAATGGTGTGGTTTTCTATTTTGATATGTATAAGTCACATTAAATACCTTAGCAGACAAGGTGTCTGGCCTTTACTTTCATGTTGCTTCACATTACTTTATATCAAACAGTTTGACGTTTGTATTTCAATGCAAAGACCATATCTATTTTTATACATCTGGGACCTCCTCTGGGTGTTTTTCCTCTATATTGCACCACTACCTTTTGATATGCATGTTTATTTATTTATTGACATTTGATTACCTTGAAAAGTCTGACTGGGTAGAAACCATTTCAGTGGAGGCTCAGGGAGAAAAGCTCCAAAGTATTACAGAACAATAATTTTACAATCTTCAAAAACAATACACAAGACATATACAGTTTAAATAAGTATATAAAATTAAACATAGCATGAAAACATTGGTAAAGAATAGATACAGGTTATATGAAAATAGTATAATATTTACAGAAATTTTAGCCAGTTGAAAGAGAAATTAAAGGTAAGTTAGTGTAATACACACAGGAACTGCAATATGAAGTGAGTGAAAAGTAGGCTTATGGTATATTTAGAGAAACAGCCAGGGAAGAGAAATTTATAAAAGTAAGGAAGTGAGTGAAGAAGGGAGAGTAAGGAGATATAAGGTATGAATGGTTACTTGTTCACTTTTAGGGATATAGTTTATTCTAGTGCTGAGCAAGAACAGAGCCAGTTTTTGGCTAGGAAGTGTTTCAGAATGGTTTTCAAGGATGGGCGTGGGGGGGGGGGGGTATTGACCTGACAGATACAGGTAAGGAGTTCAGACCTTAGGAACATGGTTTGAGTGTAAACAATGACCAGCAGATTTGATAGGTTGTTGGACAGACAGTAATTTTTGGCCATTGGATTATAATGACTGACTGGGAACATAGTTGTACAGAATATTATTTAGAGCTTGACAAGCAGATGGATGCTGGATAATTTTATAAGTGTTAAGGAACTGTGTATCTGTTAGATGATGGGGTAGTTTTGACCAATTTAGGCTTTTTGGTGCTATACAGTGGTGGGTTCTGAAAAGGGTATTTGCTGCAAATTTAGCAACATTGTTATAACATTGTTCAAGTTTTATTTTTTGTGATGCCTAGAAGTTAGTAACAGTGAGAGTGTCATAAAGACGTGTGGGGAGGAGATAAGCAGTGGCAAGTGCAGTTTTAGTTGCAGTGGTGAAAAAGTTTTTGGCTCTGTAAAGCATCCCGAGTTTTTGATGATTTTTTTCTTATGTGATTTTGTATATGCAGATTAAATGTAGAATTAGCATCCATTGTCATCCCTAATTTGCTATGAGAAGTGATTTCAGTGGTTGAATTATCAAGAAGACTTTAATTTTTTTGATGATAGAAGGATTTATGGAAAAAAAAAATAATAGTTTACTTTTCATGGTTTAGCATGTTTTGTGGATTACAAAGCCACATTTCAGTGGCTGTTAAAGCTTCCTGTGCAATTTCTTTTGAGGCATGCCATGTTGTCAAATGTACAAGTGAGTGTGGAGTCATCTGTGTACTGTATTAGGGAAGTCTATTGTGTGGCTATTTGGAGGATGTTGGTGAGAATATTAAAGAGGAGGTGACCAAGGATAGAGCATTTTGTCACACCAGTGGTGACTGGCAGGTATAGAGAGAGGGCGGAGTGCCATTTTTCTCACTGATACCTATTGGATAGGTAGCTTTTAAATCACAGAAGGGTGGGCTGAGAGAGACCTAATGAGGACTTTGAAGTAGAATTTTGCTGTGACAAACTGTGTCAAAGAATTTAGACAAGTCTAGAAACAAGGAGGAGACTACTTTGTCATTATCTCTAGCTTTATTGACAGTATCTATATAGGTTAGAAGTGCAGTGTTGGCACTATGGGAAAGGCAGAAGCCATGTTGTGTGGAGGGTAAGAGTTTTTCCTGCAGGAGATAGTTTAGCAATTGTTTTTGAATATATTTTTCAAGTATTTTGGAGAGGGGATAAGACTGCTCTAGGTCTAAAGTTTGTAATATCTATTGAGTTTCCTCCTTTGTGTAGAGAAATAATGTGTGACATTTTACAGGAAAGAGAGGGAATGTGAGATTCCTGGATTCACCTATTTATAATGATTGAGACAGGATAGGACATACTATTGGCTACTGCTTTAAGGTACTTGCTTGGAAGGTCATCAGCTGAAGTAGATTATGGTTTGAGTTTGTTTAAGGATAATTTTATATATGATGTGGGCACAGGTTTGAAGGTGAACGTGGATGTGGTGACACATGGCTGTTGGGCAGTGTTAGGATTAGATGTTGGGGAATCAACATCAATAGAGATGCTATACCATTTATGAAATAAAATTTGAATTGTGGTTGCAAGTGGTGAGTTACTGGGAGAGGGGTTAGGGCTGAATATTTGTCCAGGCTGCAAAATGTTTTTAATGGCTGTACGGAATTTTTAGGGCTGTGTTTGCTATTATTCTGAAAGTTATTTTAGTATAGATTTGGTCTTCATTTTTTTGCTTTTTATTACCACTGTGGAGCATTTTGAAGTTTTTAAGATATTATGGTATTTTATATGTTTGCCATTCTTTCCATATATTTCTATATCCTGCATTATCATTCTACTGTTTCTGGATAAATTGGATAATTTTTTTCAGTCTCCAACTTCTAGGAGGTACAAGGCTATTAAGGATACTCAGGAAAGTTGTATTTAATTAATTTACAGCATCAACTGAAGGGAAGAGTTTCAGGAAGTTCCAGTTAATTGATCCTAGTGTAGTAATGAACATTTCTGGGCTTAACTTGGAAAGGTTTTGTACTTTTTTATAACCATGCTGTTTAACTGGGTGTGTGAGATATCTGGTTGTACAGACTGGGATATGATCACTGAGATAGTTTGACATTGTACCTGTGGTGGTGTATTTGATAGGGTGTAATACTAGAATGTAATCTAATAGGGAATTTAATGTCTTGCTATAATGTATGGGGCTATTAATTATATTTGTGAAATGTTCTTGGTACATGTAGGGTAGTTAGAGTTTATGTCCAACCAATTGACATTCACATCACCTAGTAGTCTTTTTTTCTTGTGAAATTGTTAATGCTACCGAATGTAGGCTATCTTCCAGTATAGCTATATTGTCACCAGGGGTGAAGAAAAGGACAGTAATACACATTTCTTTACAACTGTTTATTTTCAGAAAAGTAATAAGAAGCTCTGCTGAATTGAATTTCAGTATTTGTTTATTGTAAGAGGAAATGTAGTAGTTGTTGGGAAATATTAAAACAATATTATCACTTTTCATCTTTATACAGTCATCTGTTTGTTTGTTTGTGTCTTTCGGCTTTTCCCGGTTAGGGGTCGCCACAGCAGAACTCCGGTCCGCTAATGATTGGCAGTAGATTTTAAATGCTGGCTTGCGGGGCCTAACATTATGGATGATAATTATAGCTTGGAGGTCTAAATTCAGAATCTTTTATACTGGATTTAAGCCAACTTTCAGTTACAGCGGAATATCAGGCTTCTATTGGGTAATCCAAGCATGTAGTTCAGCAATTTTATTTTTTATGCATATAACATTTATGGCAGCAAAAGTTAGATTACTGGGGTTGGGGGTTGGCTGTTGTGGAGTTAGAGTAGTGTGTGGAAAAGAATTGTCTTGATGTTCATTGTGATAGGTAGGCCAAGATTAGGGTGAATGTCTCCATCCAAAAGGATTTTAATATATTGTGGAATTATTAATACTTGTTTTTGGAGCATATTTTTCTACTTAATTTTTTTTTTTTGGCTTGAGTTGAAATGGGGTTAATCACTCTATGTGGAGTAAAGGTGAGGGGCAGCATTAAATAGGGTTGGTGCAATGTGTGGACTGTATAGGGAAGTAATATGAATAGGTGGCTGAGACAGAGTTGGTTAGACAGACAGAGCTATCATAGAGTCATGGTAGGATGAGAGATGGCCAGCAGGAGGAGAAGAATAGAGGATAAGCTGAGGAACAACATGATTAAGTAAAGGGATCTATCAAAACGGATGGAAGCAAGAATCACAACGATAATCCACAGCAAAATGTTTAATGTAGTTAAGCGCTTTCGTCGGTCGTAAGCCTCAGACTTCATCAGAAAACACATTTCTAAAAAATGTAATGCTTAAATAGAAACACAGAATCACATGGTCACAATACCACACCCCCCCAATTAGTAAAAAGTTGATTAATTAATTTGAATGAAATTATTTAAAATAGCCAGAGCTATAAACATTTATAATTTGTATTTTACAATACATGTGCTTGATATAATGTAAATGTTACCAATAAATAAACCAATATTTTATGAACATCAATTTCAAATGAATTGAGTTACTACATAAAATATAATTTTAAAATAAACACATATAATGATTTGATACAACTTGTGCATATTGCCATAATAAATAATGAATGAATGCACAGTGACAGGTGCAGTTTTGTATGCACCAACATACCTATATCTATATACATATAGAAAATATATGTGTAATAGTGTTGTACACACCTTAACCAAAAAACCAAGTGTGTGAAAAACACACACTATGTAATGGTCACATATGGAACTCGGCTTTTAATTATAATAGGGATGTATATTTGATTGATATTAGATAGCAAAGTAATGATTAGGAAGGAGACAAGAAGTTGCGGGGCTGTAGGATATTTTGTGGTGGTAGAGTCTGAAAGCTGGTAAAGGGTATGTAGTAAAGAAGTATTTTCTATAAAGGAAGAGAGTTAGGTTGTTCTAGTATCTTGAGTTGCTTAGTCTTAGGCATCTTAATTACATGACAAATGACTTGTACTTTAACATTCTAGATGAATGTGTCATGGCTGGTCCATAGTATTTAAGCAAATATAGTGTAGTCATACAGCTTTATATTTTTTTAATTGTTAATTTTTATTTATTATTTGTTACCTGAGTAGAACACTGATCGCAGTGCCATTTTTAGTAAGCAGACCAGGTTGACACAATTAGTACAATACATTGAAAGAAATGAAAATGGAAAAACATTGTCAGAAGGCATATAGCTGTGTGCTATTACTGCCCTGGTATGCAGACTGAATACAAACATATGACAAATTACCATTTTTGTATTTATAAAGCATGCAGTTAGACAAAAAACAAAACAAAACAAACAAAAAAACAAGAGCAGAGTGGGAGAAGGAAGAAAAGCAGGATCAAGAAAAAGGGGAGACAAGGTTGGGGTTTGTGCTGAAGAAATTAGATATGAGTGCAAATATTTCTATTGCATGTTTTGATATGTGCATCTATGTTTTTCATGCACTGTAACATTGCAATTGGTATAGAGAGGAAATGCAATTGCATGGTGGCAGACAGTGGAGACTGGTGGGCAAGTGGAGAGCTATGGCAAATGTTAATTTAAGACACTGCACATAGCTGTTATGTTGTGAAGGTATGTTTTTTTGTCAGCATGTACGGGCTACAGGTCAGGGAAATAAATAGGTCTAGCATCCTTGTAAAAGCAAGATTTTTTTGCGTAAGTATTTGCAATTCTGCTTCAGGATTGTAAATTGATATTTTTTGCTTTTTGTGCCTATTGTATGTTGTCCATTTACAGTTATACAGCATGCAGATTTAATGTTGATAGTAGTTTATGGCTGCTGTTTTAGTACAAAGTGCAAGGTATTGATAGGTGACTTGTGAATGTAGTAATCAAAAATTTGTCTGTGTGTGTATATATGTGCATGCATGCCTATGTCTGTGAGTGCATGAACATTGATGGTGCAGAACACTGAATGTTTTATAGGGAATCAAAGTATGGGTATATGACAGGATGTACCTACATGCAGGGATGTGTGTGTGTCTACGAGTCACAGTGTAATGATCAGCAACTCTACAGTGACAGAATGGCATAAGACTGCTGGAAAGTCAATGAGTAGCAAGTTTCTGATGACAGAGTGTAATGGAAAGCTGTGGGCTGACACCTGCTGCTGCCCTGCTTGGGGGGGGGGGGCACTAGTGTAAGTGCCGGCTGCAGCAGCTAGCATGGGTGTCCTGAGCTGGCATTCATTAGCAGCTTTGTTCAACCATAGTCACTGAAGATGGATTTAGCAGAGAGGATAGAAAAGCCGCCATGGTTCTCAAATAGATTGTGTGGGTGTAGGTGTGTATGGGTGCATAGCTGTGTTTGTGAGTGCTATAGGTGTCTTTGTAAGTGTGATATAAATGATGTGCATGGTGTAATGCACAACTAAGGAGTACACTTGTGCTTTGTTTCATCAATACCAATTTTGTCATGGCTTTCAGGACACATGCACTTTGCATTGCCCTTTATCAGTATATTCTCATTGTATGCCTTGTTTCAGGATGGTGTTATTGCTACATGTTTACTGCTGGTGATGTTTCAATATACATATGTGTGCAGTGTGCACATGTCTGTCTGATTTGAAGTGTTATAATGGAGAATGGAAATGTAGGAGTTTGGGTAGTTGGCAAGCATACCTCTGAAGTATCCCAGATTTTCAGTGAATTCCATGATTTCCACTCATGAGTTTTCCAGACATCCTACAATGTGTGATGCTTTATGCAAAATGTAGTGGATTATAATCAGCAAATAAACTTTATTACAGTTATAGACTTCATCTTCAGAACATTCAGGTTAATTTATATAATCTTGTTTTGTCTGCTTTCTAAATACAGTCCTAATGACATTTTAAAAAAGTGTCCCTGATCTGAGTCCTATTTCACTGATTCTGGTGCTGAGAGGTTGACATATATGCTTACTGAATGTATGTCACTAAGGTGAACAAATTAAAACAATAGTAGCAGAAAAGTGGAGGTGAAATCAGAAGTTTGTGAGATCACTTTTGTGAAAAAACAGAAAGTCATTTCATTGTTGTAGAACATTTTGTATGAAATAAAGTTCAAGTTCATGCTATAAATGGATATGCAGAGATAACTATGGAAGCAGCAAAAATGTATTTTAGAATATAAATTTTACTAGACATATTTTAAGGGATAGATATGTTTGCCTGATTTCAGGACTGATTTATGCATCTTGTAGCAGTATTTTATGTGAAAGTGCTACTCAGGAGCCAGGATTAAAAAGAGGGAGAGATAAGAGGGCGCATGTTTAGTGGTGCACCAGCCTAAGTGATTTGCTTGAGGTCTATTGTCATGCATAGCTGACTAATTAGCTGAATTTCATAAGCCTGGAAATGTGAGACTGGCTCATTGAAGGAGGGGAGATGGGAAGAGCAACCTTCATTGGAGATGAAACTCAGAAATGTACTTTTTGTAAAAAGTATTTTTATCTCAGGGATTTATTGAAACATTTGTAAGACTCAGTGTGGGCCATTCAATGATGCTTGTTCTGTTTACTCACAAAATTAGCATTTTTTTCAGGTCATCCATTTAAAGCCACTTTACAGATGGACAAGTTCTTTTTCTAAACTGTGCTCTGTCACTGATTTATGGGACTCATTTAGCTTTGCAAGGAAGTAAAATCTCATGAGGGTGTCTGCTGCCATGGGGTCAATCAGGAATAAAACAATAAATAAAATTAGCAATAAGTACTTATTTTTTGCATGCAGGCTTGAATAATGTCAAACCATGAAAACATAAAAAAAATGCTTTTTTTTTACTTTGTACACATCTTGGTCCTTTAAGTAATCCCATACAATATAGATAGAAGGAGAAACTTGACTTATCAGAAGACACATCATTGTATACTCTAGAGTCAGATTTATGACACATAAGAGTATATTGCCTAACTGCCAGTACAGGTGCAATACTCCAGTACATAATTGTGGTGCACAGTAGTAGGCTGGTCTACATATATCAAAAATACAATTCATGCAGAAATTGCCACAAGTATTCTTTCATATTGACCAGCTTAATTTTATACCTCATTACCTTTTCCAGTATTCCTGCTGATGTAAGTGCCAAACTACATTTCAAAAGTTGAGTGGTTGTCTACAGCCCTGTGAGGTACACATCAGTATAGCTGGACACACGTCTAGATCATCATTGGAACTTCTTTCAAAGTCTGTTAAATGAGCACTGCCATGAAGTCATTTTAATGCAGTTAATACATGTTCTGCAGGTGTATGACATTTGGGACAATGGAATTGTACATGGGATGTACTGAGGAACACTGTCAATCTAAGATTGCCTTGTAATCACTGTCTAAATGGTTAGTGCAATGGCAGTTCTGATTTGCCAGCTACTTACTCTGTTTGGTCTGAGGGAAACAAAGACCATGGGCTGGATTCACAAAGGCTTGCACAGAGTCTAAGAGTAGAGTAAGACTCCAGCAAGCCAACATGTCTGCCGAGCGATCCAGGAACAGCCAGCAGGGGAGTGCAAGAGAGCTTCTAAAATGACTCTTGCACGGACAGGGTTAGTTTATGCAATTACCTTATTTGCTGCTGAAAGCTATGCAAATGAGGTAAATTTGCAATCCAGGAAACATTAACCTGTCTGAGTAAGAGTAGTGTTATTTGCAGAAATGTACTTGGTTGGCAACTGAGTACCGTTCAGCAAATAGCAAAACGGAGACATGACAGCTCCAAATAAAGGATGCATCCAGTTGATGAAGCATGCCAATGGCCAAATATATGGCCATTGGCATTTTTATGTGTTGCAAAATAATAGAAAATATTTCTTTTCCCTCGATCTCCGATGTTTAAGCGTAGCGCAGCGCCGCGCAAACGTGCGGCACACTAAAAATCAGAAAATCAAAATTTAAAAGCCACAAATATGGATATAATTCAAAATATTCATCTGCCATGCAAGTGAATGGCAGGCTGAAGACAACATGGCTACTGAGTAATGGTTGCTAAGGGGGGAAGCTCTGTCTGAGAGATGTAACCAAGCATTAGTAGGCAATCCTATGCAAATGAGGATAAGGATAGTGAATCCCAATTTTTCCTGCTATGTGAACCATGTCCCTAGAGTGTAAGAGTAGGATAAGGGGAGTAACAGAGTAGAAGATAGGTGACATCATGAGGGGGTATGTATCAAAAAGACTGTAAGCTTATTGGAGCAGAGTGGCATGTGTTTGCTGTGAGTTACTCAGGACTAAAAGAGGAGTGTCTACAGTTGTCTAAACTGAAATCCAGAAACCGAAGGTGTACGCTGTGGCTATCACTAAAGTTTCTTGCAAAGCTGCTTACACTGTGTGCACGCGTGTAAACCCATCTAAGCCTGTATGCGAGTGTGTGCACCCGTGTAAGCCTGTGTAAGGCTGTCTAAGCTTGTATACATGAATGTGCACCTGCCTAAGCCTGTGTAGGACTGTGTGCTTGTATGTGCACTCGTGCGTGTGTTTGCACTTGTTTGCACGGTGCTGCCCCCTGTGGAAACAGAAAGGGAAAAGGAAGTAAAAGAAGTAGTAGGAAGTTAACCAAGGAGAACTAGCAGAGCTGCCAAGTGAAATCAATCAGAATCAGCCAATTACACAGGCAGTACATTAGGCCAGCCCAGCCCAGCACTTTAAACTCTGCAAACAACATTCCCCCATGTTTTTCTCAGAAACACTGCAACACTGCAGTCAACAAAGAAAAGTGAAAACTTAAAAAGCTTAAACTGAGATATAAAAATGTTAGGGGCTGCCATTGCTGTTATAAGGCAACATGTGCAAAATGCTGAGGGTGGTGCCATTGTGAATGCTGCTGAGCAACCCACAGTAAGGAGATGGAGAAGAGTTTATAGACCCAGGGTAACCTACCAGGGGCTACATGAGCTGGAGATAGTGGAGCGCTATAGAGTGGGCAGAGAGCTCCTGCAGCAAATTGTTGAGCTGTGCAGGCCACGCCTCACACACAGAACTAACAGAGGGGAACCCATCCCAGTGGAAACCAAGGTATGTGTTGGCCTAAGAATACTAGCAACAGGTACCTTCCAGAGACCAACTGATGATATGATGAGGATTTCACAGGCATCAGCATCAAGGGTAGTGCACCAGTTCCTGAATGATATGTCAGCACATGTCGGTGATCATGTATATTTCTCCAATTCATGTGAGGTATTGGCCAGCAATATGCGTCTCTTCCAGCAAATAGCGGAATACCCTGAGGTAGTAGGTGCAACTGACTGCACGCACATACACATCAAAGCACCAGCTGGTGAGCGGGGTATGGCCTACATCAACCGCAAGGACGTCCACTCCATCAACTGCCAGGTCATGTGTGATGCCCAGGGCATAATACTGAATGTGTGTGCTGGCTGCCCTGGAAGCTACCACAATTCCCATATCTGGCATCTGTCGCAGCTGTACCAGACATTTGCCAATGGGGACATCCCTGACAGTCACATAGTGGGAGATGCTGGATATGCACTGGAGCCGTGGCTCATGACACCCATCAGAAATGCACACACACCTGAACAAGAACTCCATAATGAGGCACATGCACAAACACGAAATGTAATCGAGCGTGTGTTTGGGGTGCTCAAGTCATGGTTCCGGTGTCTGGACACATCTGGTGGAGCCTTGCAGTACTCCCCAACTACATGTACCCAAATTGTCATGGTATGTGCCCTGCTACACAACATGATCCTGCAAACACAGCTGCAGCAGGAACCGCATTGGGCAGGGCCAAACAGCCCCCCACCATTGTCAAGGCCTGCACAGGCACAGTGTGACTCAGAGGAAGAACAACCCGAGCCTGTCCCAGTAGGCAGAAGGAGGCATGCCCAGTATGCCTTGTCCTTGGCAAAGAGGCAATGCATAGCATATACACTGGCTCAGTAGGAACCCTGGAAATGATACCTCTCTCTGACACACACATAAAATAAAAGGGATGCCTAACTTGACACTACCTGTTTCCAAACATGTATAGGCAGTGTAGTATGTGCATCCAGCATAGGCAGCCCTGCAGCACCACCTGAGGCATGATTGCCATGTTTTAAGCAATATAAAGCAGTGCTAAGCAGCTTTCACCAATATCTAGTATATGTAAACAAAATTGCTCATGCAATGTTGGGCAAGGTCAGGGCAAGTTGAGCAAAGTCAGTTAAACATGCTCATATCTGCGTTATTGTTCCTTAAGCAGTCTGGTCTGGCCAGCATGAAAATAAAAAGCAGTGACAGGCCTTGAGCCCAGGATACTGTGCACTATAGTCACAGTACAACCACTAAGCCATGATAGCATTTCAGTAGCACAGACACAGCAGGACAATTGTACACTAATGCAAACACAAAGCAATGCTGTATCATGTCCCTAAAGAGGCAAATGGGTAACCTTCCCTACACACCTATGCAGACAGAGAACATCAGGCCAGGTGTTGTGATGTGGGTTGTGTAGGCTATGAAGTCACAAGCTAATATACGTGACATTGGATGCTAGGATCTGTAGTACAGTAGTATGTCCCAAGCCAGTATGATAGGCAACAGTACAGACTGTAATGGTGTCCTGTACATAGCAGTACAGGCACAGCAAATGTGTATAAGTGTCAGGTGAAACCCACATCCTATGTACACCCACAGTAACAATCCGGTGTGCCCAAGGGTAGAAATGTACAAAGAATAGCTGTCCCCCCCTGTATGTTGGAAGGGTGACCTAATGGTTAAGGTGTTTGCCTTACAAACACAAGGTACAGGGTTTGAATCTCACAAGGGATAATTGGCTAGGCTTAAAATGGCTCGCAAGGGCAGTTAGCCTAGTACTAACCTATGAAAAGGCCTATGAAAAAGGCTATTTAGAAATGTTGATAAGTCTATGCAAAGTGTCTCATGGAAGCCCTGCAGGCACAGCATGATCCCCGTTGATCTCTGACACAAAGGTGAGCCCTGCTGTAAAAATACACCTTGATTTACCATACACATATAGTATAAATGTATATACTGTGCGTGCTCACACACTCCAATAAATGTAGTGGATTTCATTCAGCATCTCACTGAAAGGTCATACTGTGCTTGCTCACACACTTAAAGAAATGAAGCAAATGTCAGGCAGGAAGATACTGAAAGGTCATACTGGGCATGCTCACACACAGGCTAAATATGGATGTGATAATAAGGGATCTATGGACAAATGTGTATAGTCATCTCTACTTCCAGAAACACATTCACAAAGAGGTCTGTAAATCCTGCTATGTGTTCACACAAACTGCCAAGGCCTGTGCACGTAGGTCAAAGGAGGTTGCAACTACTCAGCAGTCATCAGACCTGTCAGAGAGTACCACAGCACACTTGCGATGAATCTGACTAGGCAAGTTCAGCAGCTAGAAAGACCAATGAAGTACCTTAACAAGAGGATTACTGGCCTCAAATAGTTGCCCCATGCAACAAGACTGAATGTAACCAAATCTGTAATCTGTTGCATACTGTCTACTCAGGAGATCTCTGCCCAACAGACAGGTCCATGTCATGGTTACACTCAGATCTGTTCTGAGTTACAGCTCAATGGTACTAAATGTACAGTCAACTGATATTGCCAACATCCAGTCAGATAGGATCAGTGTTAACTTTACCCCCCTCTCACCCATGAAAGAGCACATGTCTATAATGGAGGACTGCAAAGTTGCTGTCATCACAGCTGCACAGGTAAAAAACACTCTCCAAAGCCAGTATCACAGCAGCCATGGGACTAGATAACTTTCCAGGCTGTGTAGTATCTACTTCCCTGAAGTAAACATTAACATGGAAGACCTGTGGCTACTGAAGTTTCCAGAGGACTGCAAACTAGGAGCCATCATTGTAAACACTAAAGATGTGACATCCTACAAAAGGGCCTCACTGAGACAGATGGCTGTTGTCCAAGCCATGGGCTGTAGCTCAATGCCAAAAGGTGCATTATCATCACCTTTGTTAAAAACACTGTAGCCAAGAACTACAACATAGGTGGTAGTATACTTCACACTGTAAGTGTGACAAGAGACCCTGGGTCACAGGTGGACAGTGGATACAACTGTGATAAACACATTCCCACAGTAGTCAGGAAACCCTCTTATGTGGCACACCTCATCACAAAATGTGTCTCATTTAGAATAGAAGAGGACATTGTTCCCCTCTACTCACCACTCACTAGAACTATAAAGCAGTACAACGCCACTGTTGCTATGTACCTCACAAGACAACTACAACAACTGGAAAGCCAGCAGCAATACCTCACAAAGAGCATTAGTGGCCTGAAATACATGCCATACACAGACCTTCGCAAAATGCTCCATCCGTACTCCCTTGCATATCGCCTACTCAGAGGTGTTCACTGCCTAATATACAAAGCTATGTCAAACATAGAGCTGTTGGATATGATCCACATAAAACACTCACAATCACTCTGACCTTTGGACCCAAGACCACACGTGAAATAAAAAAGGAAGGGGTATAGCCATTTACCTTATGGATATCCACACCTTCAGGTTACTGGCACAGCATGAGGCCTTGGAAATGATGCAAGTGCAACTAACATTGGGCAAAGCTGCTCATCAGATTGTAGCCTGCTACAGATCACGTACCTTGTCTCAGGAACCTCACTCAGTATTCTGGAGAACAATGGCAAATATAAAGGTCCTATCAAACACCATTATATGAGGAGATTACAACTACCCATACATTGAGTGGGTGAATTGCTCGTATACAACGTCCTTTGCCCAATGTGTCCTAAAGTTAAGAAACTCTAACACGCTGGAACAGCTGGTCAGCATGCCCAATAGAGGTGACAACATACTGGACATGATCATCACCAACATGGGGTACCAGTGTTCCACAACAGAGATAAACCCCTCGCTGGTAATATCAGATCATTAAGTAATCACACTGGAAATCCACATCCCGCCCCCACACCCAGTCAATGAAACCACTGTGAAGACATTTGCAAAAGCAAACTGTACACTTCCCAAGACCAAAGTGGAACATTCCGAAGAACTCTTGCTATAGGATAATGGTATGCAATCTGCAGAATCATTTACAAGTGCATCCTATGAGCATCTACAGGAATGCATGGAATGAGACATCACAAATAAAACCAAGATGCAATCCTCCAAAAATAGGACAACAAGCAGGTGTTTGTTGTCCATAAATAAGCTAGACAAGAGAAGGAGGAAATGAACACGTGATAGATCCAACTTCACTAAAGGAAATGCAACACTGATCATTATCAGGAAGAAACAATGAAAGCTCATAAAATAATCCAAGGACGGTTTCTAAAGACAAATAGCTAAGGAATGTAAGAATAACAACCACAAAGCCTTCGGTAGCTATACCAGACATTTAGGTGTCAACTTCCAAATATGCTGTCAGCTACTGAAAAAAGAAATGACATACACCAAACCAACTTTCATTGCCCACATCCAGGGGGACAAGTTCAGTGTAAACTCCCCCCATCACCCCCAAAATGGCCTGTGTCCATCACAGAAGGATGCAGAGACCCAGATGTCATGGACATGCAGGTAAAGACAGCCATCACCAAAGCTAAGAACATAGCATCAATGTGACTGTATGTTGTCCCAGGCTGCGTCTTACACTAGGCCCATAAGGAACTACACCCTCACTTACATTCACTGTCCAAACTCAGGCATACCACAGGCTATGTACCCAAAGAATGGCATACACTAACAGTCATCCAGCTTCACAAAGGGTGTGCCAAAACTGAACCTGGAAACCATTGCCCAATATGGTTACTCAGCTGGGTCTACAGAGCTGTTGAGCAAATTGTCATGGAACCCATACACTGAGACATTGGAGATCTCCAGACACTGGACTCTACACAACTTCACCTTGTTAAAGGCAGAGCCTGGCTCCCAAACCTAGTTGACTTATTTAAAACAGTTACCATGAACATAGATGGAGGTGAAAGTAGTCCACACAGCCCACCTGGACCTCACTAAGGGCTTACCACACCATTCCCCACTCTGTCATCATGGACAAGTGTACCAGCTTGAACATTAACAGTTATGTCACAGGATGGGTGGCCAAGTGGCTCACAGATCAAACACACATGTTCATAGTTGCAGGTGCCATGTCCAACTCTAAGCCAGTCACAAATGGCATCACACAGGTCTTAGTCCTGGGATCCTACCTGTTCAGTAGATACTGCTCAGAGGTACAGGCAAGCATGGCAGGTGTATGGCTGAACAGGTTTGCAGATGAATGGTAACTGTGTTCCATAACTGACTGTACAGCTGACACAGACATCCTCCAGAAGTGTCTTACAGAGACAGATACCTGGTGTCAAAACAATGCCCTCAGGCTGAATGGCAAAGAATGCATAGTCATCCCCTTTGGGTAAACAAAGTGCACACAAATTACCACATAGGTGGTAATCCAGCATGTACGGAGAAAGTCATTATGGCCCTGGGGACACAGGTAGATAGTAAGCTCACCTTTGATGATCACATGGCCAAAGTGTTTAGACATTCCTTCAATGTAGGCCATCTAATGTCACCTAATGTAACCCACTTCGTATAGTCAGATGATGTCACCATCCTACAAATATACCTGTGGAAAGGATAACTCCCAGTAATGTGTATAATGTGTCATGTTAATGTGTACTCCTGTAGTATCATGAAGTAGTTAGGTAGGGATTTGAATCCTGCACTGGACAACTGTTTGTGTGTTTGTGTGTGGTCTCCTCGGGAAGGAGCAACCTTTTAGGAGAGTCATAAAACACCTCAAAAAGTGGTAAACTAACCTTTGTCAGGTCTGATGATGTCACCATCCTACAAATATACATGTAGAAAATAGAACTCCCAGTAATATGTATAGCGTGTTGTGTTAATGCGTACTCCTCTAGTATCATGAAGTAGTTAGGTAGGGGTTTGAATCCTGCACTGGACAACTGTGTTTGTGTGTGGTCTCCTTGGGAAGGAGCAACTTTTAGGAGAGTAGTAAAACACCTCAAAAGCAGTAAACTAACCTTTGTCAAGTCTGATGATGTCACCATCCTGCAAATATACCTGTGGAAAAGAGAACTCCCAGTAATATGTATAGCATGTCGTGTTGATGCGTGTTCTCATAATATCATGAAGTAGTTAAGTAGGGGTTTGAATCCTGCACTTGGTGAGTGTGTGTGTGCTGTATGTGTGTGAAACTGTTGGTCAATGTGTTGTGGGTTTTGCTTTTACTACTGTATGACATATCAGTATGCATTGCACATGAGCTAGCTATGTGGAAAATACATATACGTACATGTTACCTCAATGATTGCATGTGTGGGAACCCTGCTTTCTCCAAGAACACAGCTGTCATCTTTACCAGACTGTGCTGCTGCTTCCCAGACCTTAGGTCACATCTGTATGCTTGTGATAAGCCCAGCCACTGCAGTGATCCCTGGCCTAGGTCATCTGTGTCACACAAAGTCATTACGGTTCCTATTGGAAGAGAGCTATATGCCAAACAGGAGTGGTGTCAGTAATGGGTGCATGTGAATTCCAGTGGTTACTGACATAGTATAGTACCTGAAGGATCCAAATGTTGCTGTGTGTCCTACATCTGTGTGTCGGTTGTCAAGACATCATCTAACGATTGGTTATGGTCAGGCTTTGGAATTGATGTATACTACCAGAATGCAAAACAATGACAGATATTAACAGTATCACCCACAGCACAGTGTCAAACCATGTCATATACACATGTGTAGCCAGGTTCCGAAATGTGTGTAGTACATTGCATACTGGCCACCAATAGAAACTATGGAGTGTTACTGTGTAATACAGAGCATGCCACCCTGGCCATGTGTCCACTATGCATGTACATGCAGACAGTGCACCTCCACCATGTTCACAACTGTACACCTGCAAATCTGTGCTACACACATCCCACACATACTGTCCACTCTCTAACACATGCTGCCAATACTGCACACATCAGCCAAGTTGCACGTGGCCGGACAATACACAATTGGAACCAACACTGGTATAAACAACACTACAATGACAATCATAACATTAATGCATCATGCCTGCTCAGCTACACCTTCAAGCATATAATTACACTGTACTGCTGACAACATGCTAACATTGCTATACTGCTATAAAGACACCTTGTGCATCAGCACCATGGTAGCCTGTTCCTGCATCGATGTTACAGTTGACAGGAGGCGGCACAAGTTTCATCATATGCACAGAGTGTGTTGTTGGTTTGCCAGAGGCCTGCAGTGAGACATCCAATCGACATGTGTGTGTGTGTGTGTGTGTGTGTGTGTGTGTGTGTGTGTGTGTGTGTGTGTGTGTGTGTGTGTGTGTGTGTGTGGGGCAAGAATACTGGAATGGGCCAATGTTGATGTAATGTGTGTGGGTATGTGTTAGCTCTAGGTGTCTGGAATATGTGTGTCTGTCTGCATGCACACAGTTCCACCATGTGGCTGCCATATACTGGTATTTGTGGGACAGCCACAGACTGTACCTGCGAGGCTTTACAGATCACTGTCTCTGGCCATGGATATGGTACCTGTGCCCTGGCAAGGGTGCTACTGACACTATCAGGTACTAAGCCAGACTGGGTACTATCCCCAGAGGTGGATGGATGTACACTGGACACATGTCCCTGCTAGGACTGTCCAGAGTCACATGCATGTGGTCTTCTAGAACGTTTTATGGACAGCCCACCCCAACATTGCTGGGGCTGGTACTGGCACTACGGGAGCGGCTGTGGCTTGAGGGACATCTGCGGCGACTGCCAGCTGCTGATGTTGCTGGCATACATCCATGTCAATGACTCAACCATCCTGCACTGTCCTGACACATGGACATGACATTGTGGAGGATTTCTAATGTCTCTCCCCAACGTCTATCAGTGACCTCTGTGTAATGACAGATGGCACCTGCTAGGTCATGGATACTGTCAATGATGGTGGTGTTATGTGCCCTCTGTGCCCTTAGTCCCTGTCTGGTGTACCGTTCCATACTTGCCTGTGCCTCCATGACACCCTGAAACATGCGTGACATTGTCAGACCTGTGGCATGTCTGCCAGTGGCATGATGAGCAGCAGTGCTCCTACAAGAACCTCTGGACATCTGCCTATGTGGTACCCTTCCAGACATCTGGGTATGGCTGCTGTGTTGGGATGCATGTGCCATGGATACCACACTGTCCTGGCCAATGCCAACTGTACACGCTCCTTCTGCTATGGGCATTGGTGATGGATGTATTGGCAGTATGACTGTATGCATGGATGGGGTGAACAGCTGTGTACTGTCAATTGGTGGCCCAACGACAGACCCTGGCAAACATGCCTGTGCCATAACACACCTATCATCAGTATCACTGTTTTGCTCAGTGACATCAGTTTCCCTGCTGCAGTGAATCAGCCCAAAGTCAGCACCGGTGAGAGGAAGACAGGAAACACAGTTTATGACCTGTACATGATGTCGGCACACATGCACACATCCACACATGAACACATGCACACATGCACACATGAACACATGCACACATGCACACATGAACACATGCACACATGGACACATGCACACATGAACACATGAACACATGCACACATGCACACAAATGCACTCATCACTAAAACACACACACACACACACACACACACACACACACACACACACACACACCACCAGCAATCCAGGACATACTCAATAGCAGGTGATGGTGGGGTACAGTATCACAAGGCAAACAGTTATATCACACGTGTCAGCATGCAGGACATGTGTTTCCCAACAGCATGCGGTGCGGGTGTTGACAGCCCTTGCCAATAACACTATACATGTCTTTGATGCATGTGTGTTCATAGGTTCATAGGTTCATAGGTTCATACTAGGCTATCTGCCCTAGGCATTTATAAGCCTAGCCAGAGTGTGTTTGGCTTTCACCACCCATTTTAAATTAATTTTGCTATGCCCTTTTTCGAGGTTAGTATACTGTGCCTCTGTCTAACAGTGACACAGAAGTGATACCCGGGGTAAACCTACGATCTCCCATCCACTCATCAAGATTCCTCTTGAAGAGAGTCAATGACGGACACTGCCTAACCTGGACTGGGATTTTATTCCAGAGTGAAGGGAGCCTGTGGGTTATGAATCTGTCCCTCCAGCATGTCCTATTTATTTCAGTGCTGAGGTTCAAGTCTCTCGAGTGCGTAGCTCGATGGGATTTGGATTTTCTGAGGTGCAACATGTCCATTAATTCCGGGTTGGAGATGGCTTTATACATCAGGCACAGATCGCCTCTGAGCAGGTGGTATGCCACTGAGTAGAGCTGGAGTTGCTTTAACCGGGCAGCATATGGCATCTGTTTGAGCCCTTTGATCCTCTTGGTGAGGTACTTTTGGGGTCTTTCCAGTTGCTGCAGGTGTCTGGTAAGGTACATCCCAAAAGGGGCATTGTACTCAATTATGGGCCTGATGAAGGATGAGTAAAGAGGCACGATGACCTCCCCTGATCTAGATGTGAATCCCTTCATGATTAGGTGGGCTATATAAAATGTTTTTCTAACCACTTTGGTGTTGATGTTCAGTGATTGGCCTCACCCTGTAATGCACTGTGTACATGGACACGACAGTGCTGTGCAAGTATTATAAGCTCTGCAATGTCCTGTGTACCACCTCTCACAGGTATACATACCATGGCTGGATGTGTATCTGTGTTTCACACAGATATCCATTTCTGATTAGAGTGTCTGTGGCTTCAGCAGATAATTTTAGATACAGGATTAGCACATGCATGCTATGTATGCACACAGGATGAGTGGTGCATGTTTGCCTGATGGAATACCATTGTTCAACATGGCCATTGTACAGTGGTTATGGTGAGAGTAGGACATATTGTGGACATGCTAGTGCCAGACATGACATGGCATGCTACAACACAACTGCAGCATTAAACATCACACAGACACAGTTTGGGTCATGTGACCTATACACTCAATTGCATTACAAGACATATATGTGTCACTTTGTACAAATGGTGAGGAGGTATATATCATGCTAATGCATCATGAAAAGTGTAATCCATTGCAATGATTGTAAAGTCCAGTGACAGTATCACCAGTATACCACATTAGTCGTTGATGGCAGACCCCTGCCTAACATATGTGCACATTCGTGAATATAGGTGGCATACTGCTGTACTACACTATACATGTTGCTAGATACAGTTATATCCTGTAACACACATATGACCAAGGCCATGGTACAGGCATACACACACATCAGACATACATACCAGACACATAGGTATGGCAACACAGGTGACCTTTACCCATGTACCTTACAGTACTGTGTGTCAGTAGTTACGAGACCGTATGCCTGAGGTATGTAATCTGTGAGGACTACAGGGAACACACGGAACAGTGGTTCCAATAAATGTGGATGTACACCATACTGTGCTGTTTAGGCATGCAGCTTCAGGTAGCACTACAGTTCATACAGGAGTTGGGTTTGCCAGCAGTAACACTCAATAAGCATGCATGTACTGCTTTAGTCTACAATGAGCACCCCAGTCGACAACAAGGGACTATGTCAGAACATATGGCATACTGCTTTTTCAGCCTAGCAATTGTATACACATCTTTTGCTGGAATCACAGCTAGGACACATAATACCATGACAGAAACAGTTTCCCATTAAGCTATCACACATAAACCAAACTCTGACACATTCACCAACACATTCCCCATCACACTCAGTCAAACTCACAAAGCAATTATTGCAACAAGTACATGTGGGTGTGTATCACTTCAAAGGTAGGTAAGAGGCTATTGGCCCTAGGGCCTATAGAAGTCTAGACATACGCTACCCTGGCCTTTGACACACAGGTCATTGCATTTCACATGGCTCTGTCAAGCAGAGACACAGAGGTGATTGCCTGGGTGTATTCACTATCTCCCATACAATCTTCATGATTATTTATGACGACTGCTAATTAGGAGCTTTGTTTGCTATGGATAGTTGGTTTGTTCCAGAGTATGGAATGTCTCTGAGATGGGAATCTATCCCTCCAGCATGTGCTGTTTATTGTGGTAAAAAGATTTGGGTCCCTAGAGCATGTAGCTCATAGAGATTGTGATCTGTTTACGTGCAGCATGTCCAACAGCTCTGATTTTTGCATAGCTTAGTATGTTAGGCAGAGGTCACCTCTGGGTAGGCGGTATGTGACACAGTGTAGTTGTGTGTTTGTGAGATGGTCTGCATAGGGCATCTGTTTGAGGCTGGTATTACTCTTTGTGAGGTATGCCTTTGTTGTTTCCAGTTGCTGTGGATGTCTTGTGAGGTACATACCACATGGGGCATTATACTCTATAATGGGCTTTATGTGTGATGAGTAGAGGGGAACACTGACCTATATTTCCCTAGATGACACACCTTTTGTGATGAGGTGTGGCAGGTAGACAGATTACATGACTAGTGTGTCGCTGTGATTATCAAAGGGGAGACTACTGTCCACCTGTGTCCCATAGTCTCTTATCACACTTTCAGTGTTAAGTAGACTACCACCTATGTGGTAGTTCATGGGTACAGAGATTTTGCCAGAAGGGATGCCAATGCAGTTTCAACATTGAGCTTGAGTCCATAGCTTTGTCACCAGGCATCTGTCGCCGTAAATATGACCCTGTCTCTCTCTCTCTCTCTCTCTATATATATATATATATATAGATATATATATATATATATATATATATATATATATATATATATATATATGTATATACACACATAAATATAAACATACATTGGTGTACATATAGATATACATATAGGCACATATACGGTCCACCTTTCGTGGTGGGAATATAAATTATGTGAAGGTTGCGAGGCATACTTTTATGTACTAATATTGCACAGTGTTGTGCGGAATGCATTAAAGGTGTTCTTAGCACATGTAACTTTAGCAGGCCTCACTGGCTGCAACACTGCAAACCTGACAATTCATACCCACAGCGTTTAACCACCACATGTCATATACCAGCACTGTATGCTGTCTTGTTTGCCACACACTACAACCTACATAGAAGTATGCACATAACAACCTTCAACAACATATATATGTTCACCCTTCACAAACAGTTGCAGTATGTCCCTTGCTCTATGCACATGTACAGATGCTAATATATCTGACACAGACAGATCTCTCTGTATGTGTGTGCCATACACACACAAGGTCAACACTGTTGTAAGTCCATTGACCTCACGGCTGACCTGTTGGGCCTTGCTGCAACATGAACAGGTGTCACATGTGAGCACACAGTAATATTAGAGGGTGTAGATATAGCTGCAAATGCTAAATTAGCATACTAGCCTGGTACAGCTGTTGCCACTGCTAAGCTACACGTTAATATGACTATCATGCATTTGTTACTCTGTCACATCCTTGTTTATATAACTGTATGCGCTACCCCCCCAAACAGCCATTGTACACACTACTGTAGAGAACACAGATAACATGGATCAGATGTTTGACATTTAATGCTGAACTACATATATCACAGTCATATCCCACTGCACACAGCTACACACTGATTTCTCCATGGCAGTAGTTATGCAGGGAATCTGTGCATAGATATGTACTGCTGCCACATATGGATGATTCAAAGTATGTAGAGTACTCTTCAAAAACATCTACTACATGCCAGTAAATACATATCAGTTACATACCTTTACTTTGTATGGGTTTGTATTATTACATCCCATGTGTGTAGTAATATTTTTTTATTTATATACATATATATATATATATATATATATATATATATATATATATATATAATCCACAATCGTTCCAGCACTCGAAAAATGAAGAAAAATATAACAGCAGGAAAGTTCAACTATTTTATTGGCAAATCTGCCCACAGATACACAGACCGGTGGCCGGTTTCGCTCTCAGCATCTTCAGTGTGCGAAGTATCCCTGCAAAGGCCCGGATTATATCCCTTAGTTGCTGCTGGTATTTAAAGGAGCAGCTACTATTTTTAAAACACTTTTATGTGTCTGGCAGAATACCAAGTGCTGTATCAAAAAACCCAACATAGAAAACCTCAAATTATGATCTTACCCAAATATACCACTAAGTGTAAATATATATCAAGCAATGCTAATACTTTTATAACTGTGAATACCTACTTATAAATAAATCAATTATTGATGTATGGCCCCTAATTTTACCAATAACTAAACTATGAAACTGAACTGTTAGATTAATAAAGATCCAAATGTATATATAACCATAAAGACTTGATTCCAATATGCTCATTAAATTAATCACCAATGGTCATTTAATCCTGGCTTAAACAAAGCACCTAAATTTACTATCCACCTTCTCTCTTTTTGTGTCAAAATAACATGTCTCCTATAGTCACTTGTATTTGGTATATCAACCATATCCAATCCTATAAAAATAAAGTGTGCTGTTACATGTATTAATTTATGTTTATATAAAGCACTCCTGGTGCGTTCACATTTTATATCACTAATGTGTAGGGCAATTCTTTGTTTAAATGAACAAGAAGTTTGCCCCACATAAAAAGCACCACATTTGCACACTGCCATATATATGAGCCAGGTGCTATTACAAGTGATAAAGTGACGTATGTCAAAAACTCTTTTTGTGTTGACTGAAGTGAAAGACTTTGTTTTTGCCATAACTTTACAATATTTGCAATTACCACAAAAAGTGCTCCCCACAGTGGCTGTTTTGTTAACTATATTTATTTCACCTTTCTTAAATGTGGAAAAATACTGCCCCAAATTTTTACCTCTTCTATATGCATAATGGCATTCCTTATCCACGAATCTGCAGAAAAACCCATCAGATTTCAAAATATGCCAATGTTGAGCCAATATATTTCTATTATGGAATGTATTACTTCCATATGTTGTTATAAACCTTACATATTGACTACTATCCCTAGATTCTCTGTCCATCAATAACTTAGTCCTATCCATAGATGTTGCTTCACTATAAGCCTGATGGATTTGTCTGTTGCCATATCCCCTCCTTTGAAATCTATTCTTAAGATCCACTGCTTGTCTTTGGTATTGACTATCAGAAGAACAGATTGTTCTTACTCTTTGAAATTGGGACTTTGGTATGTTTTGGATAGTGTGGGGTGGGTGACAGCTACTTGCATAAAGAAATCCATTCTTAGAATATGGTTTTCTATATAAATCAGTATACATAGTTCCATCATCAGTTTTTCTAACTGTGACATCCAAAAATTGAACCTCATTGATGTGTATACCACCTATAAACTTAATGTCATATCTATTAGAATTTAAATATTCCACAAATAGCTGCCAATGTTGTTCAACTCCACCCCACACTACCCAACAGTCATCCAAATATCTCCGCCACATTATCAATTTATCCTTGAAACAATCAGGAATTGTATATATATATATATTGTACTTCCAGATACCCCATAAAGAGGTCAGCATATGTGGGGGCAAATGTTGCCCCCATAGCTGTACCCTTTATCTGTATATACCAACCATTATTAAATGTAAAGGTATTATGTTCCAGGACTATCTGTAATGTTTTGATCAAAAATTCCTGTTCTTGTACTGAAAACAAACCTGACTGTGACATCCAATAATGTACTGCCTCAATACCACCCTCATGTGGTATAGAGGTATACAACGACTGTACATCCAGTGTACCCAAATATTGTTCTTGTGTTACTACTATATCATCCATCAATGCCAAAAACTGTTGTGTATCACGTACTCTTGCTGTTACATATGGCAACAGCTTTTTTAACTTGTATTCTAAATACTCTGAAAGGGGTTCAGTCAAAGATCCCCTACCTGCCACTATTGGACGTCCCGGTGGATTTATGATATTTTTATGTACCTTAGGGACCATATAGAAGTATTGTGTTGTGGGGTGTTCCACTGTTAACTGCCTCAATATTGACTAGTCAATGATATGTGAATGACAAGCCTCCACTAGAAATGCATCTATCAGTTGTTTATGTTCCTTAATTGGGTCTGTTATTAAACTCTCATAAAATTCCTCATTGGACAACTGCCTATTAGCTTCTTTTAAATAGTGCTCACGTTCCCAAATCACCACTGCACCACCTTTATCTGCCCCTACTATCACTATATCAGGGTTATTCTTCAAGGATGTTAAAGCCTGTCTCTCTTCTGCATTCAAATTTTGAAAACCTGCAGTAAAAATATCTGATTGCTTAAGATGTAAATCTTTGAGAATCACCTGTTCAAATGTTTTGATAGTACTGTGGTAGGGGGGCATAAATTGTGATTTCTTAAATTTAAAGCCAGTTGATTCTCCCATAACATAAGAGGAATCTTTATGTGCATACAAATATTTTAAATTCAACTGTCTGCAGAAGCTTTTCACGTCATTGACTATATCATAATGTGAGACAAAAAAAAAATATATATATATATATATATATATATTTTTTTTTATGTTGATTTTTTTTTTTTTTTTGCTGTTGCTGTGGCTCTTGCTGTTGTTGTTGCTGGTGTCTGTCTGTCTGTCTGTGTGTGTCTCTCTTTCTTGCTTGCTTGCTCGCTCTCTCTCTCTCTCTCTCTCCCTCCGTGGCTGCAATGAAATGATTGCATGTGTGGACAGCAAGTACAGCTGGCTTTTAGAGGTATCTGCACATGTGCATGTAATGGCCTCTGCACCAATTGGTGGCCACCATTTGGTAATTACATGCAGCCTGCTGTGTGGTACTTGCAGTACTCACTGTCATAGCAACCCAATGCTATAAATTGCTAGGTCAGATAGGCGTAGGCCTTTCAGCTTTCCAAAGTGGGGCCCATGCTTGTTTGCTGTGGACACCGTAGTGTAAGTCAGAAGGTTGGTATACTTCTTATATATGAAGCTAGGGGTGTAGCCAGTGATTTCAATGTTGTACTCAGACCTGAATGTTGCCACTTCCAGTACACAGTTGACAGTGTAGAATTGTATTCACCCCTACAAATGCTAACACAAGCTACATGGGAGTATTTAGTTTCTTTTCTACTTATACAATTAGCTGCCATACATACGTAGTTATTGAGATGTTTTCGTTTGGCACATGAACTGTTTGGGAACTGCTGTACTGTGGATATTAATGTACTCACTTCTGCACAGTTTGTGCTTTTTATTTTGTTGACATTATCACAGGATGCTCATGGAAACTGAACAGTTCCAGTACTGAGTATGCCTACCTACATCCTTGCTGTACCTTAAACACAGTGGTAATTTGTACATTTGGGTGGGATTCTGTGTGGAGGTTGTAGAGTGCTGCAGTAAAATTATTTCCTGCTAGAATGTGTGGTTCTGTTATCACAGTCATGTAATGCAATTCCACAACAGCTGCTGGTAAAGTTCCACAGAACAGGTTTTGTGTTATGGCATTCCTATCTTTCCTTGACATTCACACATTCTGATGCATGATATATATATTTCAGCAACAACCTGCTATATATCTACTGTGGCCTAGTGGTACTTCATGCAGTCTAGTGTGTCCGTGGTTCGAGACTGACAGTGATGTTTTATTTTGTTGCTGAGCAGAACAAGGGCCCTCATATGCAGGGTGACTAAGGCACTTTTAAGCAGTTGTAAGTGGGTTTGAGTGGGTTTGTGTGATGCTTAGCAATACTTAGCTAAGCGCACACATGCACACACTCATGCAAGCCCGCTAACTACTGCTTAAAAGTGCTTACTCCCACTACCTCTACGCTAATTTCTTTGAAAGAAAAGAAAATGGGGAGATAGGAAAGTGGTGAAAAAGGGGTACAAAGAGGTTAAGACAGTAGGGAAAAAAAGCTCGGGATGTGCAGGACAGGTGTAGGGAAGGTCCATAGCTGCCCATTTCTTTAGCAGTAACAGCTGTGCATATACTAGTAATTTGGAGGGAATTTTGAAACCTTCCACCCCTGAGAGAGGGGTGAGGATAACGAGGTATGTTGTACTGCCAATTGAATTTCAGTGTCTGTGTCCAGCGGACATTTATGTAAAATGGGCAGCTATGTATGGGGCGTAATTTTTTTGTGGGAGCAAATTGCCCATTTTTTTTTTTCAGGTGAGAGTGGAATGTGAGGTAGGGGAAGTAGGTATGCTGTGGGAGCTAGGTTGAGGAGGTAAACAGACAAGACAAACAAGATGCATACAGGGGTGGAATATGACACATGAGATGGGTGAACACAATTGACAAGGAAGGATGTTTGGAAATCGCAAGCCTATGAGCCCACAGATGGTAATAGTGGAACTGGGATCCCCACCCATGGGCAGTCACCACTTCACCTTCACAGCCGGGAGGGTGGCTGTGTTGGGGGCTGCGTAGGAAGGGCAGGCTCACCCGTGAGTCGCGCCACTCTTGCCTCAAGCTGGCATAGGGAATCAGCGACTGAACGCTGGATCTCCCTATGCCCCACAGCCTGGACCCTTCAGAGGGTGACAGGTGGCCCTCTTCCAACCACGCTTGCATGGGGGACGAGCCCCATCCCCTGCAGCGCTTACACCCGAAGGTGGCACAGGACCAATGGAGCAGGGGGTCCTGGGCTGGGCACCGAACCTGCTAGTGCCAGGTGCAATCGCCAGCTGAGGTGGGACAGGTGGGTCCGCTGGGACCGGCCTTCCCATAAGTTCTGTGTTTAGGTGTATTTAATGACAACATAGCCAACAGCATTCCAAATTAGTTGTAACAGCATGCAGTAATATTCCCATTAACCCAACACACCAGAGTTCCAACAGTTGAACAGCAAGCATAACACATGCATATACTGAATGACAGTGGACATTCCAACAGCATGCAGGAATGATTGATGGCAACAGGCCACCAAGATTGTGGTGTTTGAACAGGGCACATGCATCAAAGTTATGCAGATATTTATAAACTAATTGGACATATGTCCCAACAAATGTTTTGAAATTACACATACCCACTGAGGTGTGGAATTGCATTGTTTATGCGCATACAATAAGGTGTAAAAAGATACCTCCATTAACAACTTATATGAACTTATAGTTTACACAACATTCCTATTGACTGCAGGTATATATCCACTACATGTATTATTACACTGGGCAATGTCCAGTACATTGTGTTATGTGATTTGCTAGTTAATTTTGTACCTGACCTGTATCTAATATACAAACTGTCCAGGATGCAAATGTTACTGCTACGTATTTATATACTTTATTTATATTCATATGTCTACATATTTGGATGTGTTCAAGTGACATTACCAGTTAAATTTTAACAGCATCCTACATTTTTTGCAGCACACTGACATTTCCAGTGCACACAATTACAAGCTACTCATGTGCCAGATTTACCTATACATGCCAGCCTTGAAACTACAGTTGAGGACTGTATATATGCTTAAGAGATACTGCTACTCCCTCTGTACTCTTTCTATGGGCCTACCCAAGTGTGGGTTGACAGCGCTTAATACAACACTACTATTTCTATACTGTAAGAGTATATCTACATTTCAAAGAAGGTGACACAGACACACTACAGGTGTTATACCTTTATTAATTAAATTACACACTTTTCTAGTGGCTCTCTCATTTATTTGTTATTACAGTGCATGCAGACATCTTATTCAGGAAGTATTATACCTTCATTTATGGTTTACAGCACTCTTTTTCTGGCTCTCTCACTTATTCTATATAACGATACATGCAGGGAAATAATTCAGGACTTATTACACCTTTATTAATGGGTTACAACACTCTTTTTCAGGCTCTCACTTATTTTACATAACAGTTCATGCAGAGAAGTTATTCAATCAATATTATACCTTTATTATTGGGCTAAGACACTTTTAGTCAGGCTCTCTCACTTATTTTATAAAACAGTACATGCAGAAAAATTACTAACCTGCCTGTTGGCACAGCCTTAGCAGCCTATCTGCATAGGCTTGCTAATTCGCAGCATGGACACCTGCAGCTGTGAAGTAAATGAACTGATATTGAGACATACACCTATCCATACTATCGACTACACTAGCAATTTTTACACACTTCAGTCCATGGCTCCCTACTCAGTAATGGGGCATTTTGCATCCCACAGGCCTCCTGTATCCATTGGTTCAGTAGGTCCTGCTTGCGTCTCTTCAGGTCTGCATGGTGATGTCTGACCTGCTCACCAGTCTGAGGGATGCCTGTGGCACTGGTGAGTTCATGTGCAAAATGGTTCCAGGCCTCCACTTTGTATTCCATGCCCTGGAACTGGCCCTGCAGGAGTTTAGCATCATGACGATGGAGGAGGAGCCAAACCATCAGTTTTGACTCCTCAATGCCCCACCGTTGCACTTGGAAGTAAGAGCCCTCTCTGACATCAGCCATTGCTGCCTGCAGATGGGAGCTGCAACCAGTTATGGCGAGTATTCCCGCCTCTGGAACTTATATATACCTCATTTCCCGCACTTATTTGTGATTGGCCGGATTTGAAAGTTCCCAACTGAGTGCACACCTGCTTAGCACTGGGTAAACTTTGATTCATATGTATATGTGTGTTGACAGTCCATGCACATCAAATGCTGTCATGGCTTAGTGGATTAGTACTGTGATTATGGTGCACGCTATCCTGGGTTCGAGACCTGTCATTGTTTTTTTATTTTACTACTGGCCTGACCAGTAGGGGGTGTGGCTGTGTTTAGCCAACTTTGCTCAGCTTTGCCCAATGTTGCTCGACGTTGCTCTACATTGATCTACATTGCCCGACGTTGTGCTAGTTAGCACAGTGCACACCTCAGCGCAAACATGTTTGGTTTTCGCTAGTTGGCATGATGCGCAGCTCCGAGCAAAGCTATTGCGCTGGTTAAAGCAGTACTTAGCTATGGGCAATTATTCTTAAATGTGCTTAATACTGGTAAATGTTGCTTAGTAGTGCTTCACATTGCTTAAGATAGGTTACTTATACATTCATTATTATGCATGACCGTTTCACCTTCTTATATATATTTAAAATATCGTTCACTACTACATAGGCCATTTCAATGCATTTTAATAGAATTTAAAAGGTAAATATCAGGAATTATTTTTATGCACAGATGTCCTAATGAAAATGGAAAGGGGAGTGGTGTGACTCGAACCGGGAATGCCTCCTCTTTGTGCGAAGGCTCTACCACTACACTATTGCAATTTGGCTTAATTTGCATATCAGTAGTTTATTATCCTCTTCGATGTCTAAACTGCTTACTGTAGCTAAGCAATGGGCACACCCATGCACACACATGCAAATATGGGCAGCTATTTCGGGAATAATCAAAAAAAATTTTTTTAACTTTTATTTCATTTGTACAGGGGTTTTGAATGTGGGGGAGTGTAGTGTTGGGGGTATACACATTTAAGCGGACTTGCTCATATCTCCTGACATTTGCAGATTTAGGCACTTGCAAGGGCGTGGATATTTGGACTGCTCGGCAGTCTGACACGCCCCCTGCACTCCTACATGGTCCGTGTTAGCCTTAGAGTTGAGTCAGCGCACCCTCATGAATATGCATGGTGCGCTGACGTCATACTCTTAGGCGGCAGTCTCCGAGTAGGACTTTGTTCATCCTACACGGAGGATTACTGAATCCCCCCCATGATTTGAACTGTTGAACCACAGTCAGCTCTTTATGTGTTCCTATGTATTACTTGGGTATGCACTGCGTACCATGTGCCTCAGCGGTATACTGTATCATACCTATAATATGCTTCTTGCCTCTGGATTGTTATGGATTACCCTGACATTATGCCTCTTTCCACATTGGTTGTACAGAATGCATAGAATGCTTTTGAATCTCACACCTTTATTGTACTGGCTACTTTCTACTTTTGCTAGGTTCACAATCATCAGAGGAGGGGATGCTACCAGACTATATTTCAGTATTTCAAAGTGAACAAGCCTGTACTGAGGTTTTCCATCAAAACTTGTAAAGAAACAAGCAAGTTGCTTTTAATTTCAATTTGAAAAGCAGTATCTGTGGTGAATTCAAGATCTTTGAAGCCACAGTCTTACAATATACGTTTTGCTTTCATGATATTGTTTTAATATTGCTTTGGAGTTTATTTTGATATTAGAACATGTGAACCTGTTAAACGAAAGAGAAATAAGATCCCTAATAAGAACAGGGCATGGCTGGATTCCAAAACAATTTACAGAGTAAGCTGCTGCTTCAGACTAGCCTGATATCATAATTCTTAAAGAAGGAGTGCATATTTATGTAGTATTATATGCAGTGAGGAAGAACATAAGTCATCATGTGCAAATCCATTTCCAAAACTCAGTTCCAAAGCAACTGATATATGTACTATCCTTATTCCAGCAGTAAGTATAAATTGTTGAATAATGGCTGGAAGAGGAGACAAGCCTTGCTGGGAGGCCAAAATTCCAAGAAGACATGCATTAAAGCATTCACAAAGGTAATTGCAATCAAAAACTATGGCAAGTACATTCAGTATACAAGTAGGTTAAATTGTATACTATAATATGGGTCTGCCAGGTAGTAGCCTTTATGTTATGAATATTTCTACAAGGTGTGATCTCCATGGACAACTGGTATCTCCACATGGAAATTACAGAGAATGTTATTCTCTTACAAGTAATTCTCCGTGGGTTTTGCTGCTGATCCCTTTAATATGTAAAATTACTGCCTTTTTCCATTTATCTTACTAAAGCCTCCACAAAAGGTGACTGACCTCCATTCCATACCCAACACTCTGCTACCTCCATCCTCCATTGCACTCTAAGTCACATTATGGGCTATATTAGGAACTAACTCAACTGGATGAAAGATTAACCTAGAAGAGTTTGAATTTAAACTTGAGTTATGGGGTACTCGTTAGACACTAAATCAACTGGATGAAATCCAGAAGAGTTTTTTTTTTAAACTTGAGTTATGGGGTATTCTTTATTTTCTTCATGGAAAGATGCAAACAGAACTTTTGCATTACTGATAATTGTGTGCTTACACACAAATCGAGCTTTAACAAGTATGAACATGTTTCATGAGTTTAACAGTCCTTGTAGTTCTTCATCTTTCAGAATTATGGTAAATTTGGTAAGTTTAGCAAAAGCAGCATAACAAAAAGCTGATTTCATTTTTTGGCAACTTAAAAGATGTTCATCAATCTCACTTTTGCAGTTGCTTATAGCTACTTGGGTTATGTCCTGCCCAGGATATAATTGCCAGACAGTATTCAGATTATATGGTTTCCCTCCACACATACCAGTTTCTTCAGTCCATTAAGTTACAAGAAAGTAACTTTGAAAACCTCTGTTATACTGTAATGCAGTTAGTTTAATGCTGTGATGCACTGCACCTCTATAGGGATGGTTTCTACTTCAACCCTGTGTTCACTACAGTCAGAATTGGCAGTGCCTGCCACAGTACATTGGTAATATTGTGAATGTATTCAAAGGTGAAGATTTACCTCTGGATTGTTATGGATATAATGTATTCAAGTGTAAACCCTGAGGATCAGAAAACTACTACCTGTATGGCGTCTTGCTAATGGAATGGTTACAGTACTCAGTTCAATTAAATGATTGGTGTAAATTCAGCTTCCATAACATCTGTAGGAACATTTTATAATGATCATTATAAACAGAAAAGTTACATAGAGAGCATAATGCAAAAGTTAGCTCTCATAGACAAAAATAATCTGAAAATATAAGATGAAAGTTATAACAAGTGACACAAGACCTAAACGACATGTCCTACATGGACCGACTCAAAGCCCTGTCACTATATTCGATATCCTCAATGAAATAAAAATCAAGGTGACATCCACAGCTCAAACATGTACTTTAATCCAATGAATGAATAAATAAATAGACATGCAGTGTTGGCCTAAAGCAAAAAATGAGTTCTCCCACACAATAAGTGCTTCTTCAGATCTACTTCTTTATGAAAATCAGCTTAATTTAAAGAGACCAACAGCCAAGAGGACAGTGAAATCAATTAATTCTGATAAGGGAGCCTGTGAGCTTTTATAGCAGGCTTTAAAGGTACAACCCTATTTAAACTGGGGTCTGTATCAGCCTGTATTTTGGCAATACACTTCATTTCTGTCACTTCAGTATGATTCACAATGTCTCCACCTCTTAGATTTTCTTCTACTACTTCCAACACCATGAAGGTAAAAGAAAAATATGTTTATATAAGGCATTAGAAATCTTCCCATTCCTAATCATATGTTACAAAATGTGTTCTTTCATGCAACTGGCCAAATAAACCAAATTCTTAGCTTTACAATCAGCATAAGTTTTTAAACTATGCATGTTGTGTGTTAAAGGATGTACAAATGATTTATCCCATGGATGGGTCCCATCATAGGATCATAGAATCATAGGGGGATACTAGGCTAATGGCCCTGGGCCCCTTCAAGCCTAGCCAAAAGTTTATCCTCAGAAAGAAACCTCAGTCAGCACCTGTCACCGCTGTCAATAAGGGACACCGGTGGAACCCCTGGGACAAATTATAAATGGTATAATCCCAGTCATTCTCATTAGGGGTAATATATAATTATTGACCATGGGATGAGTAAGGCAAATCTTGTTTTTTATAAATAAATATCTAAAGGTATCTTGGGTGAAAGAGATCTCTGTTTTCAGTTTTATTTTGAAGGAGACTACTTTATAGTCATACTTAATAAGTGATGAAGATACGCAAGGATGGTGAAAGATGCTCCCTTATTAGTAAGGAAAAGATCCATGATGTTTTCCCCCTAGTGGGTACTGTGACTAATTGGTACAAGAGATTTGTGTTGACAAAGTCCAGGAATCTCTGTGTTTATGTTCTAGTGGTGGAGTAGGTTTCCCAGTCCACAGCTGGATAGTTAAGATCACTGAGGAAAATGGTATTTGGTTTAATACTGTGTGATTCTAGTTCCTGTAGATAAGCATTGTGACTTTCTTTTGTCTTACAATGGGTTCTATAGCTAGTAATATATAGCATTCTGCTCATAGAATTGATTGTCATAAGGTCATTAGGATAATATCAAACCTGAAACCTGATTATTTTAATAAGACATCTCTGGCAAAGAAAGACAATTTCTCCAAAAATTATTCCCGTTATAATGTTTAAGCTCGTGATTCTTAGTAATTTCAATGTGTAATATTTTGAGTATGATATTGAATATGCTTTTAAGGACACAACACAGTTGTATAACTTTATACGGTTTGTTTTAGCATTTTCCATTGCTATACGATATCTGTGTTCAAAATAGAGTCTAAAAATGTAACTTGGTGTTAAATGTAGACTGCGGTGGTGGTGCTGTGGTAGCGTTGTCACCTCACAGTAAGACGTTGTCCTGTTTGATTCTCAGCTAGAGCATCTTCTGTGTGGAGACATGCGTGAATGGGTGTACCTTTGTTGAAAGTTGTGCGTCAGGGCTGGCAACTCGGCACGTAAAAATCTGCTGCCAGTCATTAGCGGACCGGAGTTCCGCTGTGGCGACCCCTAACTGGGAAAAGCCAAAAGACACAACAACAACAACATTTGCTTTTTAAATGTAGATTTATTTTGTTATATTAGTATATACTCAGATCCATGTAAAGCTGCACTGGTTAAGCTCCATCGGATTTTAGCTTAGTTTGCTATTTACATAGTTGAGTATTCACAGACACTTTCCATATTCCTAACTCTGAAAACAGTGAGTAATATATAATTTGAACTTCTGTCAGATAAATTTAAGGGGAAGGTTAGCGCTTGTAATGATTTGTTTTGAGCTTATATGGAATACATTTAGAGAAAAGTATTTTATGTTTTATATCAGTTTTTAATATTTCATTGTCTTTGATTTTTGTCAATAACTATTTAAAAACATTTGGATCTGGAGATTGCTCTGAGATGTACTTTCTCTGCTTTAGAATAATTACTGCTAGAAAAGTAAATTTATTTTCACATTGACTCTTCTAGAGGTTGTCTTCAGAGTCGGAAGATATCGGAAATATGTTATTTCAAAATTTTGCTTTAGGACTTTGCTTTTGGGGGTTTTAATACTAACTCTTCACATTCAGTACATGATTTAGCTGTAATAATAATGTGCATTGAGAATTATCAAAAGCCTGAAAAGCATTCTCCGTTTATACTAGAACTATGTTTTATATTGTAATTCTATTTCAGGGCATACAGACTTTGAGCATCTGTCAAATATATGTTTGTAGCATATGTACATATACACATACATACATGCATACAGATATATAGATAGCTTAAGAAACACTTTTTTTCTTTTCATTTTCATGTTGATTGGAACCTTTGGTTATAAAATGTCATCATATTTGTTTTATTTAATAACCTTCCCCCCACACACAGGATCTTCACCAAGTCAAATAAACTATTTGTTTCTTTTGTTGTTAACATATCAGAAGTTGTAATAAGCTATTTCTGGCTAGACTATAGTTTTCACATGATTTTATTATAATTCAGTGGGTAAAATTATTTGGGAATTTGGCAGGACTCACTCTGCAAGGGCTCTTACTGCATCAGCTGCTTTCTGTTATAATGTGTTTTCTTCACTCATTTCTAATCCAGCAACATGATGGACATTTTACATTTTTTACTAAGCATTACAAACAGAGGGTTCTTTCACTAGGCTAGAAGACAAGAAAAGTTAGTCCTTCCACCCGTTCTTTGGTTTGGTAACTTGGTATTCTCCCCAACTCATTAGAATAATGTAAAGACAGGAACAATGACATTACAATACAGATCATATCTTTCAACTGTTCAGCACAAGAAAACTGGACAAAGCCAAAAATAATGGAGGGACAGAGGCCCAAAATAGGGAGAGATTTTAAAAATTGCTCCAATAAACTTAGAAAGTCCATAGAATAACAGGTTTGAATTATTTTGTATTTTCTTAAGGATTATTTAGTGGCTTCAAATCTCAATAATTTGCTAGAAAATCACATATTTTATGAAAAGACCAAAAATATGAGGCAAAAATTTGGACAGTTGAGAGGTTTGGTATAGATATATGAAGTATTCAGCATTAAAGAAGACTGCAACTGACAATTTTAATAGGGATAAATATATTGGACTTAGGTTATTAGGGTAAGTTTCTCATACATAAGACAGCTATTGTATTGCACTATATTTTAAAGCTAGATTACATCTGCCCACACACCGCATTCCTCCACTCAGTTCCAAACATAAATTTTGTTAAATTTTTAATGTAATGCTGTTCACCCATGATGTGCCTGTAAATGGTCCATTGAGATCAGTGCACAACCATAGTAAATAAAATATAAATAAAATCTTCGGTGGAATTCCTCTCTTCATATTAATTATAGTTTGTTAGCCCTGATGCTGTAATGTATGAAAATGTACTGAATGTGCTAAGCCCTGTTTTGCTTGCTCTTATCCACCCTGATTACATGGTAGCTTAGAATGTTACTTGGAAGACAGCCTAATTGCATGAATAAAATGTGATGTTTGAGTATGGTTTATGGTAAGTAAGAGCCACCAGAATAGCAAACAGGGAAGCAGGAAAACGGTGCAAAGGACTTCTTTATTCACATCCATCTGTACCTTGACAACTCTGAGAAGACATTTTTTTTGTTATCAGTTTGATGTAAATAAAGATGTCTGTTGCACATTTTTTTTTTTTGCTTACCTGTTTGCTTTTAATTTGCCAGGGTTTATCACATTTTGATTTTGGACATATGTTGCATTATTCCATTGTCTTGGAAAATACAAGTGGCAAACAAACAGTATTGTTTAGATCCCAGTGAGGAAATATCTATATACATACATAGGTGTAGTCTGGAGTCCACCACCATGATAGTGTGGCTTCTTTCACAGAGATGAACAATTTCTCTGATACTAGTTGAAGCTGGGATACTTTTAGAGATTCATATGTTATAGATTTCTGCACAGTGGACCAGTTTTGGAGGGCCATATGTTATTCACCATTCTGAAGAATCTTGATTTGCAATAAATGATGGTCTGGAGTATGGCTTTTGAATCTAACAGTTCCAGCCCTGGTGGACACAGTTATGTATTATGGAGACAACCAATTGCTTTCTCATCGGCTGCATCCCATTACTGCTCAAGATAAAAGACTAACTAGGGGTAAACCTAGTGCCAGAAGTGATTCTCTTTTGGGGGGAATTTCTCTATTTTTCAAGTAAGTTCCTTGGAGTTGGTATATGTAGATCAGCGTGTGTGTGTGTGTGTGTGTGTGTGTGTGTGTGTGTGTGTGTGTGTGTGTGTGTGTGTGTGGGTGTGTGTGTATGTGCTCGTGTATGTTTAAGAAGTTATGTAGGGGCTTGCACAAGTGTATAAATACTGAGCCTGACTGCCATTTTGTAGTAAGCTGTTGAAATGTAAGCATGTATGTCTGTATAGTCCGTCTATCAATCAGTTTGTTTATATTTTGTAATGCTGCTATCCATCCTAATATGTTTTCATGTAATAAAGCATATAAATGAACTACCCTGCCTGTTTGTCATCGATAGTAGAGAGAGATGACTGACATGGTGCCAGAATAAGATCCAGTTTCTCCAGATTCAAGACCAAGAGGCATTCAGTTGAGAGTGTAGGAATATATAGGAGTGAATCACCCCTACTGCATGTATAACTTGAAAAACAGGTCAGAAATGAATTTCAGATGTTAAAACTTGCTCAAATGATTTCTTATTCACAAAATATGAAACAAGGCATATAGAATGCTCTAAACGATATTTAAGTAAACAAAATGTCAGATACTGCAACATATTGATAGAAATATTTGAATTACTATGGAAAATGTTTGAAACAAAGTCCAAATTGCATAAAACTAATGAAATGAAGAAAATGACCACATCCTTTGCTCAGCACATACCTTTTCATATTAATTAAAGCAATCTGAGATATCAGACGTGTATAAAGTGTTCACGTGTTTGTGCAGTATTACAGTACAGTTATTTCGCAAATACAGCCATTTCTAAGCTATTTTGCAAAGCAAAGTATTTTGAAGAGTTTATTGTGCATTTGAATGTTATTGCAAGCTGCTGTGAGAGACGTTCATATATAATTACAAAGGCCATATTTGCAGTGTGTTTATGCATAATTTGTTGGCATGGCAGACAGATTACAAAAACTAGGACCACTTGTGTTTGATACTAATATTGTAGAGAACTGGAGAGTGTTTGAGCACGAGTGCAATATTTTAATACAGGCTGCATTTTCTGATAAAGATGGCCATACAAAGGAATTTATTCTGCTTAATTTAGCTGAGTAAAAAGCCATTGAAAGGCAGCATTCATTTGTGTATACACCTGCTGTCTTTCCAGAATAGGGAAAAAAATCATATTGCTCTAGTAGTTGAGACAAGGGAATACCCCCCCCCCCCCAAGTGCTTAAAACATACATTTAGGCAAATGTGTACACCCAAATGAATATTACAAGGGAAGGACACTCATTTTATACAAGGGATAAAAAGCCTGATGAAACTTTTGCAGCATATATAACTGATTTGAGAAAAATAGCTAAAACATGCAGATTTGGTGATTTAATTGATGAGTTGATAAAAGACAGACGTGTGTGGTATTAAAGATGATGCTGTGACAAAGAGTTTGCTTCATGACAGTGATTTAACTTTGGATAAGGCCATTGAGATTTGTCAGATATGTGAGCTCACAGAAAGCTACACAAATATCCTTAGAAGATGAGAAGTGCATGCTTCCAGTAACTTCTAAAGCCCATGTTGATAGTATGCAACACGTGGTTAAAAGAAACAAACCCAAAAACATGGGAGCAACTGTAACCCCTGCAGCATTCACTGGTAGACCCCAGAGCTTTCTAACAAGTTCCAGAATTCACACAGTCTCAGTGAAGTGCAAGAGTGAGTCAGCAACTCAAAGAATGGGCCCCCCTACCCAGTATCATTGCTAACTGCTGTAATTGTGGTGGAAATCACGAATCTAGAAGGGAAGAGTGCTTAGCTTTTGGTCAACAATGCCACAAATGTAATAAATGGAATAATTTCAAAAGGTTTTGTAAATCAAAAGGCACACATTCTCTTATCAAAAGGGAACTTTTCAAGAAATGAGTGGATCAATTAAAAAGTTGTGACCCTACTTTTTATGTTGATGGTGTTTCAGTGCTTAGTGAAACAGTTAATGCAATAGATTTCTGGGCAAAGAATGAAGTATTTTGTACTGTTCGGATAAATAGAGCTCAAAGTTGATACTGGTTAAAAGTGCAATGTTATGTCAGCAGAAACATTTGCTAGTGAGAAGCTTGATTTGGCAAAGTGTGCAAAGCTTGTTGCTTATGGTGGTGAAGAAATTCAAAAAACAGCACAGTAATGTTTTCATGGTACTCTGCTGGAAGAATCTATGACTTATAGGTTCATAGGTTCATAGGTTCATACTAGGCTATCTGCCCTAGGGCATTTATAAGCCTAGCCAGAGTGTGTATGGCTTTCACCACCCATTTTAAATTAATTTTGCTATGCCCTTTTTCGAGGTTAGTATACTGTGCCTCTGTCTAACAGTGACACAGAAGTGATACCCGGGGTAAACCTACGATCTCCCATCCACTCATCAAGATTCCTCTTGAAGAGAGTCAATGAGGGACTCTGCCTAACCTGGACTGGGATTTTATTCCAGAGTGAAGGGAGCCTGTGGGTTATGAATCTGTCCATCCAGCATGTCCTATTTATTTCAGTGCTGAGGTTTAAGTCCCACGAGCACATAGCTCGATGGGATTTGGATTTTCTGAGGTGCAGCATGTCCATTAATTCCAGGTTGGACATGGCTTTATACGTCAGGCACAGATCGCCTCTGAGCAGGCGGTGTGCCACTGAGTAGAGCTGGAGTTTCTTTAACCGGGCAACATACGGCATCTGTTTGAGCCCCTTGATCCTCTTGGTGAGGTACTTTTGGGGTCTTTCCAGTTGCTGCAGGTGTCTGGTAAGGTACATCCCAAAAGGGGCATTGTACTCAATTATGGGCCTGATGAGGGATGAGTAAAGAGGCACGATGACCTCCCCTGATCTAGATGTGAATCCCTTCATGATTAGGTGGGCTATATAAAATGTTTTTCTAACCACTTTGTCCATGTGGTTGTCAAATGAGAGATTGCTATCAACTTGGGTCCCCAGGTCCCTAATTACTTCTTCTGTACTTAATGGATTACCACCTATGTGGTAATTTGTGGGCACTTTGTTTTTGCCAAAGGGGATGACTATACACTTTTTGGCATTTAGCTTGAGGCCATGGCTCTGGCACCAGTTGTCTGTTTCTATGAGGCCCTTTTGGAGGATGCTTGTGTCAGCTGGAGAGTCTATTATGGTGCCCAGTTTGCAGTCATCTGCGAACTTGGTCAGCCACAGTCCTTTCATGTTGGCCTGTACCTCCGAGAAATATATACCTAACAAGAGAGGTCCCAAGACTGAGCCTTGTGGGACGCCACTATTAACTGGTTTGGAGTCTGACATGGCTCCAGCTATTCTAACCATGTGGGTTCTGTCCTTGAGCCAGTTTGCAACCCATAGAGTGACATAGGGGTTTATATTTAAGCTGGTGAGCTTATCTATAATGCCTGAGTGGGGTATTGTATCGAAGGCTTTTGCGAGGTCCAGGTAGGCTGTGTGGACCACCTTCCCCTTGTCAATGGCCTTGGTGACTGTTTCAAAGAAATCGACCAGGTTTAAAAGGCAGGATCTGCCTTAACAAAGCCGAACTGGGTAGGATCCAGTGTCTGTAGGTCACCAATATCTTTATTTATAAGGTCCATGATGATCCTTTCCATAGCTTTGCAGACCAAGCTAGTGAGACTTATGGGGCGATAGTTTCCAGGATCCGTTGAGGCACCACCTTTGTGGAGAGGGACCACTGTTGCTGTACGCCACTCTTTGGGTACATATCCTGTAGTAAGGCTGAGATTGAACGGTAGTTTTAGGTTTGGGTTTAGCTCTTCTTGGAGTTCATGTAGGACGCAGCCCGGGACACCGTCTGGTCCCATTGAAGCTGTGTATAGGTTCATAGGTTGGTAATAGGCTATCAGCCCTAGGGCTTATACAAACCTAGCCATAAAAATTGCCTGGCTATTTCTTCCCACAGTATTTGCTTCCCTGGACCCCTGTCTAACAGGGTGACTGATGTGATCCCTGGGGTGAATTTCCTCTCTCCCATCCAATCCTCAAGGTTCCTTTTGAACAGGGCCAAAGAGGCACTCTGCTTGACATCTATGGGCAGTCTATTCCAGAGTCTGGGGAGTCCCTGGGTCAGGATCCTATCCCTCCAGCTGTTTTGTTCATTGTGATGACAAGGTTTAGATCCCTGGAGCATGTGTCTCTGAGGGATTGAGATTTCTTTAAGTGTAGCATGTCCAACAGCTCTGGGTTTGACATGGCCTTGTATGTTAAGCAGAGATCGCATCTGAGTAGATGATATGCGACAGAGTATAGGTGGAGATTTTTTTAGACAGTCAGCATAGGGCATCTGCTTTAGGCCTGTGATTCTTTAAGTGAGGTATTTCTGTGGCCTTTCCAGTTTTTGCAAATGTCTTGAGAGGTACATACCAAATGGGGCGTTGTATTCTATAATGGGTCTAATGAAGGATGAGTACAGTGGGACAATGACCTCCTTTTTTCTGGATGAAAAGCCCTTAGTGATGAGGTGTGCCACATAGAAGGATTTCCTGACTGTTGTGGCGATGTGGTTATCAAAGGTGAGACCACTGTCCACCTGTGACCTTAAGTATCTTATCACACTTTCAGTGTTTAGTGTATTGCCACCTATGTGGTAAATCATGGTACATGCTTTTCCCCAAAGGGGATAACTGTACATTTCTTGGCATTGAGCTTGAGCCCATAGCTCTGGCACCAAGCATCTGTTTCTGTAAGGTCCTTCTGCAGACTATCAACATCATTTGGGGATTCAATAATGGCTTCCAGTTTGCAGTCATCTGCGAACTTTGTTAGCCGGAATCCCTTAGTGTTGGTCTGTACTTCAGAGAAGAAGATGCCAAACAAGAGCGGTCCCAGGACTGAACCCTGAGGTACTCCACTTGTCACATGTCTGGAGCTGAATTTGAAGTCAGCTACTTTTACAGTGTGGGTTCTGTTAGCAAGCCAGTTGGCAACCCATCGCGTGACGTAGGGATTAATGCCCAGCTTAGTAAGTTTATCTATGATTCCAGAGTGGGGGATGATGTAGAAGGCTTTGGCGAGGTCCAGGTAGGCTGTGTGGACCACCTTACCTTTGTCCACAGCTCTGGAGACTAATTTGAGGAAATCAATCAGGTTCAGGAGACAAGATCGGCCCTTCACGAACCCAAAGTGCGTGGGGTCCAGTGTTTGAAGGTTGCCAATGTCTTTGTTTATAAGTGCCATGATAATACATTCCATGGCCTTGCAGATCAGGCTCTTCAGAATTATGGGGCAGTAGTTCCTGGGATCAAAGGTGGATCCCCCCTTGTGGAGTGGGATAGCTGTAGTTGTGGGCCACTCAGTGTGCAAGAAGCCTGAGGTGAGACTATGATTAAACATGACACTTAGGTGATGACCCAGTTCATTTTGTAGTTCGTGTAGTACACAGCCTGGGATGTCATCTGGTTCCATGGATGCTGTATTCTTAGCTTTGGAGAGTGCGTTTTTTTACCTGTGTGGCCGTTATTACCAGAATTTGGCAATCTGTTGGTATTGAGATGGGCCCCTTAGAGGGTGAGAGGGGGTGAAGTTTGCACTGACTCGATCTGCCAGGATATTGGCAATATCGTTGAGATCAGTATATTTAATGCCATTCTGTTGTAGCTCAGAGCAAATATGACCATTGCCATTTAGATTCTTGACATAGCTATAGAATGCCTTGTGGTTGTCTTTGGAATCTTTAGCAATTTTATTTTCGTAACTAGCTTTGGAGGATTTTATGAGGGATCTCAGCTTCTTATTGAGGCTGTTAAGGGAGGTTTTTGCATCCTGGGATTTTCCTCTTTTCTGCATTCTTCCTTTTGTTGTAATGTTTATTTTTGACAAGGGAACACCAGATTGTCTTCCTTTTTTTGGAGGAGAGCGTCTTGGTTCTATTGGGGATGGCATGCTTCATGCACAAGTAGATATGCTTTTACAGTGCTTTAGTGTAGGATTCATCAGTCAGTTCCCAACTGCATGGGTATCATGACGTTTGTCACTTTTGACTTGAGTAGCATGACATTGGCTTTGGAGAAGTTTTTTACAGAGGTTTCCTTACAGGGGGGGTGGGTGAGGGTGGGATGTGGATGTCAAGGGTGACTAGCTTATGGTCAGACCTGACTAATGAGGTGGTGACTGTAGGTGTGAAGCATCGATTTCCCATGTTGGTAATGACCACGTCCAGGATATTGGAGCCCCTGGTGGGACTAAGGTTTAGTTGCTCCAGGGCATTGGAATTTATGAATTCCAAGAACCGTTGGGCAAAGGTGTTGGTACATGAGTAGTTTTCCCAGTTAATGGCAGGGTAGTTGAAATCACCTAGTATTAGGATATTTGGGTGTATCTTAATACATTCCAGTATGTTTAGAAAGGTGTAGTGAGAATCTGATTTGTGATAAACGAGTACCAGTAATAGTAAAAGGGAAGGTCTACAAGAGGGTAGTGAGACCAGCTATGTTATATGGGTTGGAGACAGTGGCATTGACAAAAAGGCAGGAGTTAGAGCTGGATGTGGCAGAGTTAAAGATGTTAAGATTTGCACTGGGTGTGACAAGGGTGGATGGGATTAGGGATAAGTATATTACAGGATCAGCCTAGGTTTGGAGACAAAGCCAGATAGGCAAGATTACGTTGGTTTGGACATGTGCTGAGGAGGGATGCTGAGTATATTGGGAAAAAGATGCTAAGGATGACACTCCCAGGTAACAGGAAAGAGGAAGGTCTAAGATAAGGTTTATGGATGTGGTGAGAGAGGACATGCAGGTGGTTGGTGTGACAGAGCAAGATGCAGAGGACAGGAAGAAATGGAAACAGATGACCCGCTGTGGTGACCTCTAATGGGAAGAGCCGAAAGAAGATGATGTAGAGAGAATCTTGGGGCATGGCGGGGGATCTGTAGCAAGCCACAATTTGGATTTCAGTCTTACCTAGTGTTAGTTGCACCTGGAGAATTTCAGATGCATTGTGTTGGGCAACTAGCCTAGTGTTGTGAATATCCTTGGTGAATATAGACATTCCTCCACCTTTAGCATTTCAGTCTGGTTTGGTGGCTGAAAAGTGTGGTAAGAGTTGTAGCCTGGTATTGCATGGGTGCTCTCTGGAGCTTTGAACCAGGTCTCAGTTACTGCACAGATATCGATGCTCTCCATTTTTAGGAGTGCCTTGAGAGAGTGCATTTTGAGGTTTAGACTTCTAGCATTGAGTAACATTACCTTTAGATTTTGCATGCTTGTACCTGTTACGGTGGTGGTTTTGTCCTTTGAACTTTGCCTAAAAAAGGCACTATAGGGTGACAAGAGCCTTAGCCAGTACCCTGAATCCCAGGGGCGACAGGTGCAGACCATCTCTGGCAAAGTATCGTGGTCTGTTGATCATGTCATCCCAGGCAGACAGATACTGGATCCCCTTTGAATGACACCAGAAGCTTAGCCAATTGTTGAAGTCAATCATTTTGTCCTTATACTGTGGTATCATTCTGGGCGAAGGCAGGATACTACTCAGGGCTTGGGTCATACCTGCCTGGGCCACATGATCCAAGAGCTTTTCCATGTCTCTTTTCATGTAGTCCAGGGAGGTACATCTCAAGTCATTCACTCCAACATGGACAATGACAGAGTTGTATTTGTACTTGTTGTGGAGTGACTTGAGTGCATGCATTATGTGGTAGATCCTGGCACCCGACAGATTGTTATTTTATGTGATCAAAAGGCACATACAATCATTATTAGGGCACAGAAGCAGTTTGAAAATGGGACTGCTTTCATTTAATAAGGAAGTTCACCGTGTTAGCTTAAAAGATCACTGTTCTAATTTTGGCCAGTATATTTTCTCTACCTATGCTGATCTCTTTGAAGACAAACCAGGCAAGCTTCCCCACTGTGCACTCCATGAAGTTAGACTTAGATGTTAGCCCCGTTGTCATGCCAGCCCAGAAAGTTCCAGTAGCCATGCAGAACAGAGCCAAAGCTGAGCTGGATAAAATGGTGCAACAAGGTTGATTTGCCCAGTTAATGAACCAATTGAATGGGTATTCTCCATGGTGGTAGCTCAGATTGGAGTTGTGAAGAATATTTGCTCAGAGCTGAGATTGTACATTGTAGAATCACAAGGAGTAGAGTTTATGTGGAATTGGAAACATTTGATGCCAGTGTCCGAGCCTATACCACAGCAGATAACCTGTGAGAAAGACTCTATATCTCAGAGTGAGCTGTCCAGTGTTCCAGTTTCAAAAGACATTCCAGTGAATATTCCTGTTCCAGTGATGAATCCGGAAGTTCCTGATATGAGTTTTTCACCGAAGACTGTCCCTGTTGCTAAACCCAGTTCTGATTACTATGTTACTAGATCAGGTTGCATCTCCAGACCATGTTATAGAGACACTGCAACTTGAACATGCACACTGAGTTTGTTTCTAATGTCTATATTATTGCATCCAATTTCATTTCATTTGAAGACAATTTTTTTAAAAGGGAGGATGTAGATCAATGTCTGTGTATGTGTGTGTGTGTGTGTGTGTGTGTGTGTGTGTGTGTGTGTGTGTGTGTGCGTGTGCGTGTGCGTGTGCGTGTGTGTGTGTGTGTGTGTGTGTGTGTGTGTGTGTGTGTGTGTGTGTGTGTGTGTGTGTGTGTGTGTGTGTGTCTTTAAGAAGCTATCTAGGGGCTTGCACAAGTGTATGCATGCTGAGCACGTGCAAGCCTGACTGCCATTTTACAGTAAGCTCTTAAGATGTAAGCATGTGTGTCTGTATAGTCTGTCTGCTAATCAGTTTGTTTATATTTTGTAATACTGTCATCCATCCTAATGTGTTTTCATGTAATAAAGCATATAAATGAACTACCCCACCTGCTCATCATCGATGGTACAGTACGACGAACAGTATATATAAGTTTGGGAGGGGTGCATGTCACCTTGCTTGCTTGCAAAAATTTAACGGGAGTAATGTAGACACAAGGAGAATTACATGAGTACCTCACCCAAATGCAATGGTTTACAAAGGGTGGGGAGAAAGGGGAAGTCAACCCTGGTGCTAGCTTAAAGGGAGCACAACTTGTGTTTTTTTTTTTTACCTTCAAGGTAAAAATTCCAAACTTTCTGCCATCCTGCTAATCCTGTTTCCTTTAGACATCAACTTATATAGGTGTCTGCTCATCCTTTCATTTTATGTAAGGGATGAGACTCAGGCACTGCCACAATTTCTGATTGGGTGGCTGGGTGGCAGAGGCAGAGTAGAGAAGAGAAGGCAGTTACCAGGCTTTATCATTGTTATTGCCCACAGTGAATTAAATAACTGTTCTGTTCTCTTCACTTGGCTTTTTCATTTTATTTTAGTTTTGCTTTTAGGCTCACTCATAGTCACTGCCGTTTCACCTGTAGACCCAGACAGTTTTTTTTTAATTATATCCAAGTCGCGAGTAGATCACAATGGAAAAATACAGCAGCCACAAAAGATTGTCAAATAACTTAACTTAATTATGTTCACCCTTAGACTTGGCAAGTTTCATGAGATTTTGTAGCTGCTTTCAAACAAATGAAAAGATTTTTTCCTGAAGTTCAAACACATGTATTCTTCATACGTTGCTCTTTTTAGTAGTAACTGACATGAAGAGACTGCATGTTTCAATGGAGAATTTAAATGGATTTATTAAACCCTTGATTTCTATTCAACTTAAAACAGCTTCATTCACTAACTCTCTGTTATTCAAATGTGCTTTCTTCCATTATAAGTGAACAAATGCATCGAGGATCAGAATACCTGTTTTTTTTTTTTGCTCTTCAAGTTGTCCTCAAGTTTTTTTTTTTTTTTTTATGTTGAGGTAGGTCAATGTGGCACCAAATGGGGGTCTCACCCCAGGCTCCAAATGACTAGTCACACCTCTTCCCAACCCAACTGCCTCCAGGTTCATTAATGTTTTGCTTCAGTGGAAATATCATTCTGTCATTTCTTAACAAATCAACACTTATGTAATATAACTAAGAGTTAAACACATTTGGTATGCTTTCCCTTCTACAAACTCCTCTTTCAAAACATTTGCCCTGTTTTAGCAAGCCCATTTCACTTTGCTCCCACTCTATAAACTCTACATTAACCTCTTCTCATCTTATATATGTTTTTTAAATTTCACTTGCTAAGTTCCTTATTGAAAAGAAGATATTTTTCTTACAGTCAAAAAATCTAGTGCTGTGCTAGAGTCCACCAAAGCAGCAAACTGGTAATCCAAGAACAAAAAACAAGGTGGAACACTGCTATACTTAAAAACTTTAATTAACCAAAAGTAAAAAATGCAGTAAGCAGGATGAGCGCTTTCAGGATATACCCTTCATCAGATGTGGTTGAAACATTAAACAAACATTTTATATATGTCAACAGCCAATCACATTCAATAAAAAACCCGCCTATTTTGTAGGACAGGTTTAATAGGTATAACTTCATTTAAGCCTGGCTTCCTGTTTGCCATTAAGTCAACAATCCATCTGGTTTCTCCCAATTCTGTTTTTAACTTAATATCACCCCCCCTACTGTTCAATCTTACATTAACAATGGCCCAAAATTTAAAAGTGTGTGTAGGAAATTCTTTTACATGCCTGCATAATGCATTTCTTTCATCTCCATTTCTAATACTGGAAAGGTGTTGCAGGATTCTCACTTTTAGCATGTTATTTGTCTTCCCAACATAAAAACAAGGGCAAAGACAGCATTCGGCTAAATAAACTATGTCAGTAGTATGACAGGTGGCCTTAGCCTTGAAAAAGAATGTTTTATTTGTAACTGGATGTCTGAATTGTGTATCCTTATTAATATTAGGACAGGCTTTACAAAGTCCACAAGGTGTTGTCCCTGTACTATGCAGGGCCTGATGCTTATAAGTGTTAACAGATTTTTCTATACATAAGAGATCTTTTAGATTTTTATTCCTTCTATATATGAAGGTAGGATAAGGGCCCACAATATCTTTCAGACTATAGTCACTTGTAAGAATATTCCAATTCTTACGCACTATATTGCAGGCATCTCTTATGTTACTACAATAAGTAAACATCAGTTGCGGCCCCATGTGTCGATTGCTCTTATCTATATTACTTTCAGCATTCTTAGCTCACTTTATCCATGGTTTATGTGTATTGTGTCTTAAGCCTTTATTTTTATCTATAACCTTATCCACCATTTCAGACTTATAACCACTGTTTTTAAAACAATCTTTGAGGTTATCAATTTCTTCTTCAAAGAATGAGTCTTCCATACAAATCCTTGAAGCCCTACTGACTTGCCCTTGTACAATGTTGGGATGTGTATATCTCGGGTGCATACTATCAAAAGATAGAAGGGTGTTCTTCCAACACTCTTTTTTAAAAAGTTTTGAATTAAAACCTAGCTCATCTTGTCCTACTCTAACATCTAAAAAGTCTATGGAGTCATATGAGTGTTTAACCGTGAACCTAAAAAATGCTGTGGTTGAATGTAAAAAATCCACAAATTCACCTAACTTTGACACAGATCCGTCCCATAAAAGAAAAACATCATCTACAAAGCGTAGATAGAGTTTTATGTGTTTTTTCCAGGCTTCATTATTTAAAACACATGTATTTTCCCAATGTGAGAGTACCAAGTTTGCATAAGTGTTGGCGCAGGGGGTGCCCATGGCTACCCCCTGCGCCTGTCTATATAATGAATTAGCTCCCATAAAGACATTATTCTCTAAGACCAAAGTTAACATGGTCTTAACTAAGACAATCTTCTCTTTATTTACTCCAAGTTTTTCCAAAAGTTCACCGATGGTATAAATACCATAGTCATTATTGATCACCGTGAATAAGTTTTGTACATCCATTGTGACCATTAATAATTTTTTAACAGAGCCCACATTGTTGTTCAATTCTCCCAAGGACATTAAAAAATGTCCCGTGTCTTTTAAAATGTTGTCCATTAAACTCAAATAAGGTTTAAGGGTATATTCAACCCAAATTGAAATATTCTCAGTGACCCATCCTCTCCCAGAAACAATTGGTCGTAGGGGTGGGTCACTGAGAGATTTATGAATCTTGGGAAGTGCTTTAAAAACAGGGGTAACTGGCTTTTCTACCAAGAGAAAATTATATGTCTCTTCAGATATGAGCATATCATTCAACAATTTTTGTAAGCAAAACAGTACTCTATCTGTAACCTGTTTTACACCTAACGGATTAATCTGAATGTAAGTGTTATTATCTTGTAGTAAATCATTTAACTTTTCATTATATCTAATGGTATCCAATAAAACCACTGCTCCTCCTTTGTCTGCCTTTTTTATAATAATATCTTTATTCTCACTAAGTCCTTTAAGGGCTGCCCTCTGCTTAAAGGTTAAATTATAAAATTTGCTAAATTCACCTTCTTCAAAATATTGAATGAAATCTTGCTCACAAGCATTAATAAATAAATGTAATGCTGGTGTCAAAGGAGGAATATAACCACTAGGTTGTTTGAGGGTGAAAACATCCATATTACTATTACCAAATAACAATTTTAAAGCATCACTTCTACAAAAAAGCATGACATCCATTATCATGTCATTATATGTTCCACGTTTGCCTGGAACAAAAGTTAGCCCTTTATTAAGGACAGCAAGCTCATCTTCATTCAAAACATAAGATGATAGATTAAAAACAATGCCATTGGAATTACCAGTAGTCAATGTAAAGTCCTCCTCCTTTTGTCTGCCCCTCTGTCCTTGCTCAGAGACCTTTTCCAGGAGCCTTTCTTTTTTACTGGTGCTGGTAAGAGATCCAGAAAATTCTGTCTTTCCATGCGATTTTTAGGTCGTGCTCCCAACTCATTATCATTATGGCTTTGCAGACCTCCAGTATCTCCTGTGGAAACGCCATTAGCATTTCCAGAGTCAGCAGCCTCAGTACCATTTTTTTTTCAAAACAGAAACCTTTGTCATGGAGCAGCTGCCAACAACTGTTCTATTACCAATGACAGGATCAGCGCTACTAGCTTCCACTTCCATATGCGCAGGGCAGCTTACTGTTGATAAAGCCGTATTCGTTCCCATTACACTCTCCTCAATGAGCGAAATCTCCTGCTCTTGATCGGGCGTGTGAAACGAACTACTGCATGTTGCATGCATCCCAGCATTCACGTTCCCCTTCCTGTTCCTTCCTTCTGGTAAACGATCTGTCATCACGACGTTAGCGCTGCCCCTCCGGTTCTTCCCTTCTGAAGAGAAATCAGCCCATCTCTTACCAGTAAGGCCAGAAGACTTAAGTGCATTTGTTTTCGGCCAAACGAAGATATTTCCATTGGAAAAATCTTCAAAGTCTCTGTGCAGTTTATTCATTTTCTGTTTTTTTATTTTATCATCATTTTCAGCAAATGACACATACAGTGCTTCTAAGCGTTCAACGCTTCGTGCATCAGTAAATTCAGACTCTAATTTATTTTGCAAAACAGTCACATCTTTTTTCAAACCCTCTAATTCAGGAGTAAAGAACTCATTAAGGAGTTCCATATATTTAAAACTTGTACTGATATTCAATGACTGCCATTTTGCCAAAAGTTCCGGGTGGCGGTCTCCTTGTGCAGGCATGCAAAGGATCCTCATCCCCCTCGGAACTATTCCATAGTCAATACAGGCTTCAAGATGATAAAATTGCCATTGGAGCCACTGTAATTTACTTACTTTGTAATTCAGATCTCGTGTCATTTCCTCAAAACTTTTATCCATGGCTACCGGTTTCAGACGTTCCTTGGAACCGGAGCTCTGCATTGCAAATCCTAAGTTTAAAAGAGGATTTTCCTTATTGAAAAGTCTTTTTGAGCTCCATACACTATTATCACAGGTTTCCTCTCTTCCAGCAGAAAGGGAGCTGTTTTCAGTATTCAGGTTCAAATCCATAGCATACACAGCACTATATCACTAGAGAAACTAACAGTCAAAAAATCTAGTGCTGTGCTAGAGTCCACCAAAGCAGCAAACTGGTAATCCAAGAACAAAAAACAAGGTGGAACACTGCTATACTTAAAAACTTTAATTAACCAAAAGTAAAAATGCAGTAAACAGGATGAGCGCTTTCGGGATATACCCTTCATCAGATGTGGTTGAAACATTAAACAAACATTTTACAAACATGTCTGAAAGATATTGTGGGCCCTTATCCTACCTTCATATATAGAAGGAATAAAAATCTAAAAGATCTCTTATGTATAGAAAAATCTGTTAACACTTATAAGCATCAGGCCCTGCATAGTACAGGGACAACACCTTGTGGACTTTGTAAAGCCTGTCCTAATATTAATAAGGATACACAATTCAGACATCCAGTTACAAATAAAACATTCTTTTTTCAAGGCTAAGGCCACCTGTCGTACCACTGACATAGTTTATTTAGCCGAATGCTGTCTTTGCCCTTGTTTTTATGTTGGGAAGACAAATAACATTCTAAAAGTGAGAATCCTGCAACACCTTTCCAGTATTAGAAATGGAGATGAAAGAAATGCATTATGCAGGCATGTAAAAGAATTTCCTACACACACTTTTAAATTTCGGGCCATTGTTAATGTAAGATTGAACAGTAGGGGGGGTGATATTAAGTTAAAAACAGAATTGGCAGAAACCAGATGGATTGTTGACTTAATGGCAAACAGGAAGCCAGGCTTAAATGAAGTTATACCTATTAAACCTGTCCTACAAAATAGGCGGGTTTTTTATTGAATGTGATTGGCTGTTGACATATATAAAATGTTTGTTTAATGTTTCAACCACATCTGATGAAGGGTATATCCCGAAAGCGCTCATCCTGTTTACTGCATTTTTTACTTTTGGTTAATTAAAGTTTTTAAGTATAGCAGTGTTCCACCTTGTTTTTTGTTCTAAGATATTTTTCTTACATGGTCCAGAATTTCAAGAACCCTCTTCATTATCATATTCAAGCACCCAAAATGCTTGCACATTTGTGAATGATGAAAGAGAATATCCAAAACAGAACACTAAACTCAAAAGCACTGGTCAGTTTAGCACATGGAATGCTTTCAGTGCATGTATTTCACAAAAACACATATATATATATATATATATATATATATATATATATATATATATATATATATATATATATATATATGTATATACAGAGAGAAAGAGAGAGAGAGACCTATGATTACAATTCCAAAAAATTCTCTCTAGTTCGCAAACTTTCATTACTAATATCCATGTCAGTGTATGAAAATTTGTATTACTCTGTTAAATTATACTGAGTGAGAATACTCCATGTGATTCCACAAATAAACAGGTAACTGTTTCTCCGTGTTCTCTATATATACTTTCAGTAGCTTCTGAACTTTTCTGCACTCAGTTACCGTAACCATGCACACAGACTTACATGGTTGAATTCCTTTACTTATATATTCCTTTCGCATGGAAAGTGTAGAATACTTGTAATACTGGTCTATTTCAAAAATAGCTTTTTTCAGCAAGGCAATCTCTGTATCACAAAATAAATATTCAAAAAAGTATTTTTGTTCCCTCAACCTTTGCGTCATTCTTCCTAGTCTTCAACTCAGTGCACGCATTCATCACCAGTTGTACCAGTCCCTTTTTTCATCTCTTGGACTAATACCAATTTTCTTGGGCTGGGAACAGAATGGAACTTTAGGGCATTTGGAGTGAGACCATGTCAGCAACTGTTTCTGTGGGGGGGGGGTTATTGTTTTATGTTAAGGCCTACTCTCTTTAGCCCTCCCCCATCCTCACTGTAGAATCATATGAGAGATATGCTCCTATTCATGGACTATGCTTCCCCTCAGGAAGCACCAAGATGAACATCCGTTCCCCAAAGACTGGCATGTACATAACTCCCTGCCAGAGCCTCAGACACCTGAGCTGTTAATTGAGCACAGGTTGCCTAGGCCGTAGTTAGGGATTTATTCCTCTATGCCATGATGCTGACTCAAAACAGCTTCAATGAAGAAAAATTATCTTCACACTTTAGGGTGTAATCAGGAAATTCCATTTTGTATTCACTACCTTATATTGTTGCCTGTCTATTACACATTACATTTAAAATACATTCATCTCTTCCAATGTCACCCTTGCCTACACAGTAAATACATACATTATTTTCAGTTGTTGCATTAGAACTGTTAAAACATATTGTTTATGTATGAGAAGTCCTATTTGTAAGCAAGTTATGCATATTCCCATGTTGTAGATATTCACCTAGACATTTGTAGTCTGGCCTCATTATCCCACAAAGTTTCAGAGTGATACTGAGAAAACGAATGAGCATAAAGGGTATGCAAAGACAGGCTCACAGGTCTAGAAATGTTTATAACTATTTTTGTAATAATTTGCGCTACTGGATCATATTGTTAGTGTAACTCTAAGCCAGTGATTTTGAGTCACTCTGATGGGGTCTGCACTTCTTATTCCCAGATTACAGCTTGTTTGTTACCAGCTTTTGGAATCGATGGCATAAGAGATTTATAGTAAAACTATTAACCCAAAGCAAAAATCAGTTTCAAGTAGTCCTAAAAATAAAATGAAACTCATAAACTTGCAATCCTCCATAAATTAACATTACCATGCTAGCGAAAGTGTATATAAATATGACATTTTTTAAACGTGTAACTGAGGTCATCTAGAAACAATTTGCTATGGTTCCTGAATGATTGGAGCAAATGCACACCATTGTAAAAGAAAAAGGACCTGATCAATCATCATACTTATATGGATCCATGCGGTCTCTTTCAGGATCACAAACCTTGAGCTGAAAATAGATAGTATGGAAAATATAGCTTGAAAGAAAGCAATGATGGTAAAAGGGCTAATATTACTGAGGTTTTGATCATTTAAAAAAATGTAGACTAGAAAGCTCAATTTGAGCATCGTGTTTGAAAATAATATCCTATGCGCACACAATTTGAAATGGATGAGTATTTGCAATCCACCCCTCCACACAATGTTATATTTTTTGAAAAAATGTGTGAGTTGGATTTTTGATCTAATATGCATAAGAAACTAGCACCAAATAATTTCAATGTCACTAAAGAAGAACTGGATCTTATTAATTATTTGCAATTTTCCATTATCTGGATCATGAAACCAGATAATGAGAGTGGGATAGTCTTTATGGACAAGATACAGTAAATAGAAAAAATGTATAATATTTTGTTCAGAGACACACACAGGTCTCAAAAAATTAGTTGAATATCTCTTATGGTAAAATCCATGCAGCACTGCATAATATGTTAATGCAGGAACAAATTAATATTGATGAATATAATTTTTTGCACATAAAAACCCTATGGTAACAATTTTTGCAGTACCGAAGATACATAAAGATAAACATAACTCACCAGTGCAACTCAATAACCTCACTTCTTGCTAAGTTTTTAGACCATCATTTAAAAGAGGGAGTACAGAGGGTGGAACATTTATGGAAGGACTCTTGGGAATTCATTAAAAAAATGTAATAATTTGGTATTCGATGATACTTTTGTATTTTTGACAATAGATGTAAAAAATTTGTTCATAGTAATTCCACATATTATAGGTGTACAATGGTTTACTGAATTTCTTTATAATAACACTGATTTATCCCAAGAATGGAGAAATTTGTACAAAGAGCTGCTAGACTTAGTATTGTACAATAACTACATCTTTTTTGAGCATCAATATTTTTTGCAACAGAAGGGTGCGGCTATGGGGTCAGAATGCAGGTCCCTATATGCTAATGCAATGATGGTGGAGTGGAAGTGGAAGTTTGTTTTTTAAAAGTCCATTTAAGGATTCATGGTACCTCTATACAAAGTACCTGAATGATATAGTCATTGTATGGAAGGATGATGTCAGTAAAATTCCTTTAGTTCTTGAATACATCAACAGCACTACTGCTTTTTTGAAATTCACCCATAATATAGGTGAGGATCACATTTCGTATTTGGATGTTATGCTTATGAAAGATTACCTAAATAGGAGAATAGTTTCTAGGATTTATGGAAAATCTACTTACTCTAACTCCTTCTTGCATTACACTAGCTCCCGCCCCACTACCCAAAAAAAGCAGTTGTAAAAGGACAGTTTGTTTGCATAGCACATATGATCACATTATTCGAAGACTTCTTGGATGAGTATAATATTCTTAAAAGTATGTTCCAAAAGAGAGGCTACCCTGAAGCTTTTATCAGCAGTACATACATGTGTAAATGGGCATGCCTTCGTTGAAGGCTGAGCATCGAGCTGGCATCTCAGCGTTTGTGAAAATCTACTGCCAATCATTAGCAGATCGGAGTTCCACTGTGGCAACCCCTAACTGGGAAAAGCCGAAAGACAAACAACAACAACATACAAGAAGGAATAACTATTTTACTCCCATTTTATTAGGAAGCGAAGTTGACACATAAACTTCTGTTATAAATGTTGATGCACCCACTCTTAAGGTCGATAAGACTTAACCTAGTCACAAATGCAGTTTTATAACTAAATATTCACTGGACCATGGTTGTATTAAGTGGGTTTTGAATAAGAATTGGTCCAGTTAAATGATAAGATTGAACTGAAAGATAGACTAGGTAACAGCCCTTTGATCATTTATAAGAAGGGGCTTAGCTTCAAAGTTGTGTTTGAATCTAAAAAGAAGTGTAGAAAAAAATGATAAGCATAGTGATATGTTTTAATGTGGCGCCTGCAATTATTGCAAAAGCATCCTTTGTTGTGATAAGTTCACAGTTCATGGTGAACCATTTAATAGTTAAGGAAAAGTATAATTGTACATCTAGATGAGTGGTGCATTTAGCTTTGTGTCTGTGCTGCTCAGGTTTTTACATAGGAAAGACTGAGCAATTGCTTAAGGAGAGAATTCATAAGCATTTATATGGCATTAGGACCAGAAGCAATACTAATGTCCTTTCTAAACATCTTATTGCATGTCCCGGACATGAGTTTAAATTTGTAGTATTGAAACAGTTGGATGTTAACCCTGGTAAGACCTTGGGGATTGTTATTAAGAAAAATTAATTTTTTATGGCAATTATGTTTGAATGCAAGTAGTCTCCCAGGGCTTAATGAGGTTTCATCAATTACCTGCTTGCTAAAATTGAAAGCTTGCCAGTTTATTTGTTACATAGTAATAAGTAATATGTTTTTAATGTTTCTTTATACATTTTTGAACTACTATTTGCATGTGCATATTTTTTTATATTAAAAAAAAAAAGGGCTTGCCAATTTATGAAGGAGTCTGTTCTAACATTGTATCTTTAAGAATCTGAGCACCAGCTTATCATGTGACTGTTTTACTGTGTTTTAAATTTGGTAGTTTTCTAAGTTGTTTTATCTGATGAAGTTTTGCATAGTTATAAGATGAAAGCGTTAATTTTTGGTACTTAATAAACATGGGGTTATTCAAGTGACTTCTGTGCATCCATGCTTTCTTTTTCAGAAAGAAATGAATATATATATATATATATATATATATATATATATATATATATATATATATGTGTGATAACAAGCTGGTGATGATGGTGAGTAGAGGGGGTGCATCATTAAAGTTCTTTCATGTTGTTGGTTTACACTGTATGTACCTAATTACAAAACCCCATCTATTTTTGATGTTTTCAGGAATACTTTGGATGAGATGGTGGCAGGCATTATCCAATTATAATCTGTGGCAATTTTAATGAAGTTTTGAATCTTGCTTTTGATAAACTCCCAGTGGATAGAACAAAGCTGAAAAACAAACAAAAAAACATAGTTGCAAAATTATGGAATGGTAATGGGAGTTCTTCTTACTGGATTTATAGAGGTACAATATTCTGACATGGCAGAGTATACTTATTTTGCTCTGGCAACTAGGGTGGTTAGTTTTATATATATGTATGTATATATATATATATACATACATACTTTCTTTTCCTGATATACTCATCTTTGCACACTTTTTTTCTGTTATAGAACACCAATATTCATACTACTGTTTTTTGTGGATTTTTTTATTTTATATGGTTATCTCAGGGGTTCATAGTATAGAATAGTTTCTAGGATTTATGGAAAATCTACTTACTCTAAATCCTTCTTGCATTACACTAGCTCCCACCCCACTACCCAGAAAAAAGCAGTTGTAAAAGGACAGTTTGTTCGCATAGCACATATGATCACATTATTCGAAGACTTCTTGCAACAGGGTACACAAGTTGTGTGATAACTTGACTTCTTACTGCAGAAGAAACCAACAAGGCAATGTATTTCTTAGTTCTCTTGCTTTTGGGAAGAATACAACACTGATGTTGGTAGAGTTGCAAAGTGGAACACTTCAAGAACATGATCAAAACTGTTATAAAGGAGACACAAACAGATCACATCACAAAAACAGTTTTGGGAACTAGTGGCTAGGATTGCACTTTTAGAAAGGGACTGTCTTAAAGGGGATGATAACAAGATTTTTTGACATTTCAAATTTCATAAGCTAAGACTGAGTGTAAATTTTATGTCATGCTGTTGCCCAGGAAAGACAGGATAGACTGAGATGACTTGAAGTCCCCTAAAGGTCTGGTTCACTCACTTAAGGAAAGGAGATGTATGCAAGCATCAGTTACCTATATGACTCCCTTGGCACACCCACATATTCAGAGAAGAAATTAACAAGGTCATGACCATTTATGTTACATAAGATGCTTTACTTGAACTGCAAGGAAGGGTAACCATCTGGTAACCTCTCTTTATTTTCTGATCTTATTTGCCCTGTTATTTAAGCTTCTAGATATAATTGCCCTCTACTCACTTCAGAAAGGGGCATTCCCCAGCCTTTTGTCAGAGCACTTGCACTGAGTCAGTGTACAGTGGAATGTGTGGAAGCCTCCCTAACCTCTTTCAGTTTAAGTTGGCCATTTCAATTCAATCTCTGCCCTCCCTGCATGGCTACTCCAGTGGCAAGACTACTAATCAAACCTGCATTGTGTGGGTCACAATAAGGGTTCCATCCCTTGGTGCCATGGGACAAGACAGCCTGACAATCTGTTTATTATTATTATTATTATTATTATTATTATTATTATTATTATTATGCTTTTTCTTGAAATTGTCTTTGTGGCTCTGTCTCTGTGGTTCTATCACACTCCACGATACAGTGAGCTGTCCAGGGTGCCAAAGTACTGTCTTTTGCATAGGGATTGGTTCCAACTGGATGTTGCATTGCTGACTTCCCTCCTTTTTTGTTTTTAATTAAAAATACAAGTAAAAACATTTTTTAATAAAGGATGCTTTTTATTCACTTGCTCTAAAAAGTAAAAAGTAAGGAAGAACAGTGAAAATGTTGCAAAACAAACACAGACAACCTGATTTCGGAAAAGCATTCTGAGGTTGGTTTTGCTTATTTCTGTGACACCTCAGGGCATCAAGGAGCATGACAGAGAGACAGAGCCACAAAGCCAATTTCAATAAAAAACATAATAAATATAAGTAAAAAAGATGTTTAATAAGCAATGCTTTTTATTCAGTTGAGCTATAAAAGTAAAAAATAAGGAAAAAGAGTGAAAACTTTACAAAAGAAACACAGGCAACCGAATTTGCTGATTCCTCCTACTTCTTCTGGTGTCTCATTACCAGAATCAGCAAAACCAACCTTGAATGTTTTTCTGAAATTGGTATCTGTGTTTCTTTTTCAAATTGTCACTCTTCTTCCTTTTTTTTTTTTACTTTTTAGAGCAACTAAATAAAAAGCATTGTTTATGAAAATTATTTTTTTACTTATATTTTGGGAATTATGTTACACAAACAGCAGCAGCACAATCTGAGATGTAAATAGCCATATGACAGAACATCAGTTCTTGCTGTCAAGATCACCAAGAATGCAAAGCAATGTTTCTGCTATATTCTCTGGACCCCCCCCCCCCACACACACACACTCAAATCTAAATATGACAACTGTAAGATCACACAACTTCAGGGAAGAAGGAGAAGTGAATATACATCTATTCCATCTTTGGTGAGATTGCACAATCTCTAAAGTTGTTATATACAGGAAGTATAGGTCAGAGCCCCTCCTTACTCACAACTAAGCTACATAAGGCTTTAAGAAAGCATAACTAAATTACAATGCTAACACACCTTAATATAAATCTTACAATAGTACTGAAATGCATTAAAAAACTATAAAAGTGTTGGAGAGCAGAAAATCACCCACAAAACACTTTATTCATAACAACTTAAGAAACTACCTAAAACTCTAGTTAGTAGATCATTTACACAGTTACTGCAGTTTATTGAATATATAGGAAGCAGTAATTCAAAGTTTCAAACAAAAAGTAAAACAAATAAATGGTTTAATTAAATAAGTAATGATCTATGTAATGAGATACATGAACTAACACGATATGGGCATTCGATTTTATGATCACAAGCTTAGTGCAGATAGTTTATGCAATATGCTGTATATTTCAGTTTATTCTACACATACACACACACATACACACACACACACACACACACACACACACACACACACACACACACACACACACACACACACAAACACACACGCACACACAGGATAAGAACCTTCATCATGATTAATTGTGTTATTATCTCTTGATGAAATTGTAGCCAAGACCTAATCTGTTACGTAAACAGCTTTATGGGTTAAGGGTAAGACAAAAAATAGTGATGACAAAGAAATCATCCTGGAATACCCCCTGTGAATTTTTATCCTTCATGAGGATGTAGAGTCCACAGAATCCAAAGATGAAGAAGAGTTGTCTAATACTAAACACCCCACTCAGTTTTTCCCTAACTCTGAGATGACAGACTCCCTTTTGTTTCTTCCCTGAGGATTTTTCTTTTGGGGATATCTTGCACAAGAAATATTTAGTTAGGGGACCAAGGAATTTTCTCAGGCCCAAATACATTACAGAGAACTTCTAAGCCTAACTTCTTTCAGACTACTCTATATTCCCCTGGTTCATGTAGTTTTAGATGATGTCTGATAATAATTTTCTGCAACTGGACTCCCTGCCACCTGCCCCTAGAAAGCTGGATTGCTTTTATAGAGTGGTGGACACTCACAAGTACCTCTATAAGAACACACAAACAGATCCTTCAGTGATGCTGACTGAATCCCTCAAGGGTGCCCCTAAGGATGCTGCTAAGCACCCTTTGCCTAATGACAGAAAGAGAAGACTGTTACATAGATTTGCAAAACTACCTACATATGTGCAGACCTTGCTATGAGAGCTTTTAACTGTCAATTTCATGTATTAAAATATTTATAATTCTTAAAAGAAGAGATCATTACTAAGGAAGATGGCATTACAGACAGGATTCTATGGAGGGTCATACAGGAGGCTGCTAGATCAGCAATCTAGGTATCCAGACTGTGATGTCCCTCCTCTGGGCCAATAATCAAGGAGCCTCAGTGGTGAGGGAAGTTCACTTGGAACAAAAATAGACACACACAGTATTTTCAGATGCAGCTGCCTGCAACAAGCACAGTTTAACAACACACAGGGAACACACTCCCGTCCTGGGGCTGGGTGTCCCTCTCTCTCTCACTAGGCCCCAAATAAGACTCCACACTGACCACGGCTGTAGAGCTGAGTCCTCAGCTGAGAGTTCCAAGCCAAGTTCTCCACCACCCTATCTGTAAAACCAGTGCTTTGTGTCCCTGCTCCAAGTAGCTGACATGCACACTCTTTCAGATTTGATTTTCACACACACACACACACACACACACACACACACACACACACACACACACACACACACACACACCAGGGAATGGCTGGCACAAAACCAGCTAGTCTAAATCTCTTATAAGGATACCAATTATACTGAGTAAAATTAATACTAATGTAAATGGTTGTGTTTGACTAATGTAGCAAGGCTTTCAGAAGTGGACACAGCGTCACCAAATAAATAAAATTACTCTCAAAAGTTGAAATATTCTCTAAAAGACCAGCCACAGTGAAAAGTTTAAATATATTTAACAATAAATAATAAAAGAACATGAAAATATTAAATATTTGTTTACAATAAACACTAGAGATTCAACCACAGGAAATATTAAAAATAACACAGATGGAAACGTTCACACAGATACAAAAAAAAAAATAATTATCTAATCTCACTGTATTTTCCTGACTGATCTAAAGAATTACTCTCCCCTAGTCCACTTACTAGAGCAAGGCAAGATGAAGTGGGCGAGTGGTCTTTTTTTTGTCAGGTTGCACAAACAGACTTCTGCCCTAAGACTTCTGTCTCATCTAATATTAAAATGTCATTTCAGTGCTGGATTACAGAATGACATCACATACATCTGGTCACCTGACTTCTAGTTCCCACACTACTCCCTTTACTAGAAAATCAGCAAGAATCTTGCACATATCCATTACCATACACACCCAGAGATCTTTGCTAAGAAGTGTTATGGCATCTGGAAGCTATAAATCCATTTTAAAAACTTCCACCCTTCCAAGGTAGCAATTAGTTTAACCCTAAGGAAAGTACAGTAGGGTTCCTAATCCTGGTTTTTCAAGACATTTTGTCTCTGACTGCAATCAGAACTGTAAGATACAATCTTTATGACGTAAACCAGGTAATTTAATTTCAGAATATTTTTCAAAGTTAGCTGGACTAAGATTAACCTCTTGTCTTCCATTATCCTCTGTTATAATATATTCATTTCAACAATTACAATACAGTCTGACATAGAGGTGTATTTCTTTTCTGTCCAGCAGAACCCATTGTTGGTACATTTTTAACACAAGCAGATTTACAAATACATTTTCAACACAAGCACCTGTACAAATCAGTTTGATATACAAATAACATATAATTCTTTACAAAGCTCCAGCTTGCTATGATGGCATATGTTACACATCCACTTCCCTACTTTTCCTGGCATATCTGGCAATACCCCAAATCCTCACTTCTCTCCCTCCTTTGAAGACTCAAGCTAATTTCTCAAATGACCCTGGAAAAACATTCCTTGAGAGGAATGAGCCTGTCTGGGAATACATTAATCCATACCCTGTCTTTAGAGTCCATCTGCATTGGCATTGCTGACCCCACTATAGTGCTCACTGTCATGTTATATGCCTGCAACCCTAGGCTCCACCTAAATAACTTAACAGTTTGCTGGCTGGTTTGATGTAGCCATAGATCCCTCTCAGACTTCTCCTGCTACCTACTGTAAATGTTCAGCATCAGGGCCTCCTTATTATAGTAAGGCTTCATCAAATTAAAATGGTACAATATGTGCACCTGCCTAGCAGGTTTACCATGTAGTCAGCATCACTGACCTTCCTTACCACTTTGAAGGGTCTCTCCCAAGCTGCTGGCAGCTAATTGGTTCTGACAGGAATAAGCACCATAACCTGCTGTCTTGCAGCACACTCTCGGGCATGAGCATTCCTGTTATACCAGACTTTTTTCTGCTGTTGGGCTCCTGTCAATTTCTCCTGGGCCAAGCTCACAAGCTCCCTAAGCCTTGTCCTGAGGTTTAGGGCATGTGCTACAACAGATTCCTTGTGGGATTCACACTCACCCTCCCACTCATCACTAACCAGATGTGAAGGCCCCTCACCCTATGCCCATACAAGAACTCAAAGGGTGAAAAACCTGTGGAGTCCTGAAGTACCTCTCTATATGCAAACAGTAGAGGGAGCAAATATTTGTCCCACTCTCTCTTAAACTGGTCTGCAAATGCCCATAGCATGTTCTTTAGTGTAGAGTTTAACCTGTCCACAGCACTATTACTGTAGGGGTGGTGGGGGTGGTCTTTAGGTGCTTCAACCCATAGTGCTCCCACAGACAAGCCAGCAGGCCTGACATGAAATTGGCACCTCTGTCAGTCAGTATTTCTCTCTGGAAACCTACCCTGCTGAAAATCTCTAACAAAACATTTGCCACTTTCTTTGCCTCAATGGAGAACAGAGCCACCACCTCAGGGTATATCTAGTAGCATAATCTACTACCACCAGGATATACGTCTTCCCTATGGAACTTGGGATACTCAGAGGCCCACAATATCCACAGCTACCCTCTGAAATGGTCCTCAATCACAGGCAAAGGCATCTAAGGAGCTTTGACCTTGTCTCCTGCCTTGCCTACTTGTTTGCACTGCTCCGAGATCCTGCAATACCTTGTTGCATCCCTTGCAATGCCAGCCAATAACAGTTCTGCATAATATATCTCTTGGCACACTTTATGTCCATATGACCTGCAAAATGAATGTCATGGGCTATGGCTAGAAGCGCCAGATGGTAGCCTCTAGGCACCATAAATTGCTTTATTACTTCATCCTCTAACCCTCCCTCAGGGGTCAACTCTCTATAGAGTAACGCTTTGCCCTAGTATACAGACTTCCCCTTTCCTTGAGGATCAGGTGCCTCCCTAGCTACCTCCCTCATGACACTTATTGTAGGGTCCAAGAGCTAAGCCTGTCTCAATTCTACCTTTGTGACCCTTTCCAGCTTGCCTTCCACAGGAAGTCTGGTATCCTCTGACAGCACTGTTTCACTGTCTGGTTGGGTACTACCACTCATCTATTTTACTGCAGTCACTCTGTCCAAGAGAATATCAGTACCTACCAGCAGCTGTGGTTCACCTACAGGGTTTTCTACTGGGTAATTCCTTCCATGAAATGGTGACCTCACCAACCCTGGCTTTAGGTGTGTGGTCTGTCTGGGTCTCCCCCAGGCTACCAGCCCCACATGTCTGCCTCCAAGCCTAACTGCATGTAACTGCATGTGCATAAGTTACTGCATTATGAAATTCATTCCCTATCAAGACTTCTCCTGGGATATCCTCAAACACACCTACTCACTTGCTTTCTTTTCCACCCAACCAGTCAAGGTGAACCCTGGCCAAGGGCATTTGGAATGGGGTACCTCCTAAAGTTTTGACTGGAGTGGACTGCCCAAGCAAGTTCTGCTCCTCTTTAACCACTGCACGTTCAAAATGGTTATGTCCAAGGCTGTGCATGTCTTAGCAGTGGCCTGCTTTCCACCCATTAAAATAGGAGATAAACTCTGGTAATAGTCTAGTACCCCTGTTGCCTCCGGACAACTTACCCTTGGCTTACTGTTATTCTCACTTTCTGGCTCCCCCATCTTTTGTTTGCCACCTTGCTTTTGTGGACATCTGTATGCTACATGGCCCCACTGGTTACATTTAAAACATCTAACCCTTGATCCTGGTTGTGCACCAGAACTAGTGGCTTCCCCTGTTGCTGATAGAGTCTATCGAGGTGGTTTAGGCTGCCCACCATGGGTTCACTTATATCCATGCACAGCACTGGATATCCCCTTCTTGTGCAGTGATGCCCTGCTTGCTAAGTAGAGATCACCTTTTCTCCCCAGCTCATCTGCAGAGTTACATTTCCAGTCTGCTAACCAGATGCTCATGCCCTCAGGCAAAGGACTAAGGGCTTGTTCCCTCACCAAAATGTCTGCTAGCTTTTTAAAAGTGGTGAATTGGCACCCACTCACCCACCTATGAAAATAAGTGCTTAGCTCAGCAATATAATCACATACACTTTCATCTCCCTTGCGTCAATCCTCACAAAACTTGTTTTCTGTAAGCCTCAGTTGTTACCTTAAAACATTCCAATAAACATTGCTTAACTTTATCATAGTTTAAACAATCAGAATCAGACAATTTAGAAACAGCAGTGACAGCTTTACCATGGAGTAAGAGGTCAGGAACCATACCCAGAGCCCTTGGTCAACATTATACTGTTTACATACTCTCTCAAATGTATGAATAAAACTATCAAAATGATCACCCTCTGTACACTGGGGAAGACATTTACTGACCTTTATTGTCTCTGGGGTTCTGTTATTCCATTCCCCATTACCTCCATGACTCCGACAGAGTCAGCATCTCCTTCTCATGTTGGTACTGTTTCTCATTTTCTTCAGCCTCCCAATGCTGCAGTCTCTCATTTTCTTCAACCGGCAAATGCTGCAGTTTCTCTGCTGATTCTAATTCCATCTGTTTTGCCTGCCACAGTCTCTTTGCTGGTTCTAATTCAAAAATTTTGGCCTCCAGTTCAAGTCTCTTTAACTTCATATGGGTTTTTAAGTCCTCTGAGGAAAAAGTGAACTCTCTTGTTTCTTAGGACTGCAAATCCACATCACCAGACTGGTTATCCTCCTGATTACTGGTCTGGGCTACAGAAGTGACTAAGGCTGAAATAATTTCCTATTTAGTCAAGTTGGCATGCACCAGTCCCTTGGCTTTGCACACCTTGGCCAACTGCTTCTTTGTCAGCTTGCCATAATCCTCTGCTGTCATCTTTGTATGCTTTCCCTGATTAAAAAAAACTAACATAAAATAAATACAACTGTTGTGAAAATTAAACTCTGTATGTTTACCTTGTGGCAGTATACCTTGAGATCACACACCATCAGTGACAACTGCCTACAGGCTACAGAAGTTCAATTAATATCCCACCACTGCTCACCAATATGTGACATACCTCTTAAGGGCCAATAATCAAAGAGTCTCACTCCTCACCACTAACAATGCTGAGAGATATTCACTTGGGACAAAAATAGATACACACAGTATTTCCAGATGCAGATCTCTACATCAAGCACAGTTTCCCTCAAGATAACACAGGGAACACATTCCCACCCTGGGGGTGGGTTCCCCTCTCTCTCTCACCATGCCCCAAATAAGACTCCACACTGACAACAGCTGTAGAGTTGAGTACTCAGCCAAGTGTTCCAAGCCAAGTCCACTGCCACACTCTTTGATAAATCACTGCTCTGTGTCCCTCTTCCAAGTAGCTGACACATGCACTCCTTGAGATTTGATTTTTGCACACACACCCACACCCACACACACACACACACACACACACACACACACACACACACACACACACACACACACACACACACATACACACACCTGTGAAAGGCTAGCACAGATTTACCAGCTATGCCCCCTCTGCCCAGACTATAAGGTAGATACTGCCACCAGAAAACTCCAAAGCCAGCTACTCTAAGGCTCTTACAAGGATACCAATTATACTAAGGAAAATTAATACTAATACAAATAGTAGGGTTTGACTAATGCAGCAAGGCTTTCAGAAGCAGCCACAGTGTCACAAAATAAATATAAGTACTTTCAAATGTTAAAATACTCTCTAAAAGACCAGCCACAATGAAAAAGTTAAATATATTTAATAATAAATAATAAACGCACATGGAAATCCCAAATATCTATTTACAATAAACACCAGAGTTTCATCACAGGAAATAGTAAAAATAGCACAGATGGAAAGTTTCACACAACTACAGAAAAACAATATTTAACTAATGTCACTATGTTTTCCTGACTGATCTAAAGAATAACTGTTCCCTAGTTCACTTACTTCATCAAGGCAAGATAAAGTGGTTGAGTGGTCCTTCTTTGTCAGGTTTCACAAACAGGCTGCTGTCATGAGACTTCTGTCTCATCTAGTATTAAACTATCATTTTAGTATTGGATTACAGAATGACATCACATACAGCTCAGCAAGCTCCTGCTTGGTGCCCGGAAGACTTCTACAGCAGCAGAGAAACAAAAGAGAGACTTTGGAGTGATTATCATTTTTCTGCATTTTCTTGCTGCCTTTAGCTAATTCTACCTAAAACGCCTATTATTTTAGAGTTTCTGTAATTTAAAAAGCTTGTTTCAGCTACATATTTTACTTATTGTACTGCCTGCACTTTAACTAAGTAGTTTTTGTGTTTAAATTACCTGTTTAACTGTTGTAGGTTATACACTTAAGTGTGATAACATTTCTGTGCATTTAAAGCAGGAGTGTCCAACCCGCGGGCCACATGCGGCCCTCAGAGCTCTTCCATGCGGCCCACGACCCTTAAATTTAAATTTAATTTTAATTTAACTTTTTTTCCGTGTGTTTACACGTCCGTGTACTTTTGCTGTTCTGCGCATGCGCCAACTATAGTTTTTTCACGTTTTTTCATACCAGCATCGTTCCGCTGGTATGCGCATGCGCGAAAACACCGTTCGGTCATTTTTTTATAGTTCTGGTAAAGCTGAAGGAAGGAGCGAGATCATGGAGAGAGGATTTATTTTATTTCGGAGTACACACTGACTACAGTTACACTACAACATAGCAAAAGATAAGGTAAGTAATTTTGTGAGTTTAATATAAACACTACATCACTTATGTAACGAGTGCATTTGATGTGTAGTAGAGTATCAGACATATTGTCTTTGAAGTTTAAGTAATGTAGGTAGTTTAGTAGGAATTTATATGAAACCATTTCAAAAGTTTAGGACAGAGCTAAGAACAAGAAGCCCGTAAATTGTCCTTTATTATGATTCTGGTTGATGGTGTTTTGGAATGCTACTTGGGCAGATTCAGTGCAATGGGTTGGTGTAAAGCTGTGTTGTATTAAGAATAACATATTCTTTTCTGTTAAAAAGTGATGATCTGTTTACATATGCATCTTTCTGCAACCTTTGCAAGTAATGATAATGTAGCAATGGGGAAATATGATAATTTGAGTCATGTTCCTTCTTGTGAATGGGGGTAACATGAATGTTTACATATCGTTTATGGATGTATGAGTCAGTTATAAAGTGATTCATAAGAATCTCATAAGATTTGCTATATAAACAGCTTTTTATTAGAGAACTCGCACTAAGAAATTATCTGGAGCTAGTGAGCTTAATTTTAATGTTGGAATAGTTTCTTAACTGTTGATGGAGATACTGGCTGAAGTGAGAAAAGTTCTGCATTTTTTTTGTTTGTAAGAGGACTTAGTAAGTGCAAGAATGTGTGCAGGCTGTGTAGAGTGTGAGCATTTCTGCCTTTGTGTTTTAATGTATGTTTGTCCAATTTCAAGAAACACAGTCCTCCTAGTCCTGTGTGAAACAATTTCATATTGTGTCATTGTGGGCATGTATACCTTTGAACTGCAAATCATGGTGATATTGTTTCCTTAATAAATAAAGATTATAAGCAGTGCATTATACATTTCTGAGTGTAGCGACCTACATCAGTTTTGTGTAGCACTAATTGCTTTGCTAAATGGAGAATCGACATGAATGTAGTCCATATCTAATCAACATTTTTCTTGGATTCCTCATACTTTCAATTGCACAGCTAGAGCTAAAGTTCAGTAGTTTACCAGTCAAAGGTACTTTTTAGGTTCAGCATAATTTTCTATTTTTTTCTTATGTACAGTCAGGAGGGACTTTATTTTATGTCTTTGAGTTTCAGAGTTCATATCCTTCAGAAAATGCATCCTAACTCAAATCCTGTTATTGCAACTTTCTAAGTTTATAAGAGCAGTTTTTAAAATGTGTCCTTTTGGGGCTTTTTCCACTTCATTTTATTTAGGCTTTACCAGATTTCTTGCCCTATCAGGTTTTGTGGTATGGGGTGGATGTTGGGGGGGGGGAGTGGTCATGATTGCTGGACACAGCAACTGTATGTACAGTATAATAAACATGCTTCAGCTTTCTAGTCTCTGGGGAAAAAAAGATTGTTTCTTCTGTAAAATTATGCACAGACCACAGGTTGGAGACCTTCTACAAGGGTTAGTTTTAGTATGTGTACCTTATCCAACTACATGTCATGTAGTTACTGGTGAATTACAAGTAATTTCAGACGTACAGGAGTATTTTACTTTCCGAAAGTAAGTGAATCCAGACAGTGACTGCTTTGCATTTTTAAAGACTAAAAAAAACACCTTCTCCTAGTTATGCTGCTTTGCCTCCAAACATGAAAAAAGTTAATTAAGCTGATTTATTTTAAAGTTATAGAAAAGAACATATAGCCAGGTACAACACAAATAGAGACAGCAATATTATACCTTTAAGAACTATTACTGTTAGCTTGCAAAGTGTACAAAAAATAATGTCTGGAGACTGTAACAATGCTGGATTTCTAAGCACTAGAACTGTAGATAGAATCTGCAACTGTGCTGTTACTAAACTTGTCAAATGCAATGTGGCAGAGAGAAGAGGGGAAAGAATTACAGGACTGATGGATTCAGGGAGCATGATTGTATTAGTTATAGTACACAGTATGTCTGTAAGCATAAAACAACTAGTAAAAAGAAAATGTATCATTTCCTGCAAGTGTTGTGTGTTTTTTGGTTGTATGGTTTGCATTGTTTTTCGGCATAATTGATACAACTACATTGTAAAGCTGTGCACAGTTTTCAGAAAATATTTTTGGACTTGGGTCTGGGAAGGTAATGTGGAGTTGTTTGTAGTGAAAATTTAAAACACCTCGATAATCAAACTTTTTCATGCATTATAGTAGTTGTGTCTTAAAAAATAAAGGGCTGCTTTCTTTGTGTAAAACAGGATATTTAAGCAAACTTGTCCTTACTTAACTTGTGAAGAGTGTGGCCAAAGCCAAAAGTAAGCATCAGATTTCTCTTCTGTCCTGGCTAATGAGACTTACGATGATGGAAATGAATGTACTGTAACAGAAGGGGGGGGGGGGTGAAGAAATAAAGTAACCTCAAAGAAAAAGAAGAGTAGACAGTGGGAGACAGACACAAAACATTAATATTTTTTTCTAATACAGTGTTAACGGATAGATTTCTACTGTTTGTGGGAATTGTAAAGTTGGCTAAGCAATTTGAGTGTGATGTTTATGTTTCAGGTCGATATTGCAAACGTTTCTGATAGAGTACAAACAGTCTTTTTGGAGGGAAGGGGTTCTTGTCATTTGGACCACAACAATGTTCTGGGGATAGTTACTTTTATTTTATAACAAAATGTTTGTATTTGGCACGTAAATGTAGTTACACTAGGAAGAATTTTGGTACAGGACATAGAAAATGGAGGTAACAGATGAGAGTAATCAATGTGTGTGTCTGAATGACAATAAGGAAATAGCTGCAGGATAAAACTGAATTGTGGATAAATGCAGAATACACTGTTATTTGGACCAATTTTAATTCCTGTCTGATAGTGGAGTAGAAAAGGAAAATACACAATTAGGAGATGTGAATGTTGTTGTAGTCACTAGTGTCTTTTGGCTTTTCCTGGTTAGGGGTCGCCACAGCGGAACTCCAGTCTGCTAAAGATTGGTAGTTGATTTTTACGTGCCGAGTTACCAGCCCTGATGCACAACCTTCAACGAAGGTATGCCCATTCACGCATGTCTCCACACTGAAGACGCTATAGCTGAGAATTGAACCAGACAGCAACACACAACCGCAGCACCACCACCACGGTCTAATTAGGAGGTGTGAATATTAGTCATTAATAAATATAAGCATATTACACAAGTGAAACAGTCTCTGCCAAAGTGACCCCCTCCAGCATATTACTACCCCTCCTCCCATTCTGCCCTAACTGAGGTGGGTTCATAGGTTCATAACTAGGCTATCTGCCCTAGGGCATTTATAAGCCTAGCCAGAATGTGTTTGGCTTTCACCACCCATTTTAAATTTATTTTGCTATGCCCTTTTTCGAGGTTAGTATACTGTGCCTCTGTCTAACAGTGACACAGAAATGATACCCGGGGTAAACCTAAGATCGCCCATCCACTCATCAAGATTCCTCTTGAAGAGAGTCAATGAGGGACTCTGCCTAACCTGGACTGGGATTTTATTCCAGAGTGAAGGGAGCCTCTGGGTTATGAATTTGTCCCACCAGCATGTCCTATATATTTCAGTGCTGAGGTTCAAGTCTCTCGAGTGCGTAGCTTGATGGGATTTGGATTTTCTGAGGTGCAGCATGTCCATTAATTCCGGGTTGGACATGGCTTTATACGTCAGGCACAGATTGCCTCTGAACAGGCGGTATGCCACTGAGTAGAGCTGGAGTTTCTTTAACCAGGCAGCATATGGCATCTGTTTGAGCCCTTTGATCCTCTTGGTGAGGTACTTTTGGGGTCTTTCCAATTGCTGCAGGTGTCTGGTAAGGTACTTCCCAAAAGGGGCATTGTACTCAATTATGGGCCTGGTGAGGGTAAGATGCTACTCAAGGGCAGGGTCATACCAGCCTGGTCTACATGCTCAGATAGCTCCTTTATGTCTCTTTTCATGTAGTCCAGGGAGGTACGTCTCAGGTCATTCACACCAGCATGGACAATGACTGAGTCATATTTGTACTTGCCTTGCAGTGACCTGAGTGCTTGTGTTATGTGGCGGATCCTAGCGCCCGACAGGCTGCTCACCGTGACCCTCTCCTTGTTCAGCCTGGTGAGCGGGACGTCAGTGTGCCTGACGATAGAGTCACCTATTACAAGTGTATCAGGTGTGTTGTTTAGTCTTAAGGGCTGTGACTGCTCGGTACACTGGCTTTGTGAGATATGTGTTGCATGTGTTTTGTTTTGGGGTAGCGGTTGCTTGGGTGTCTGCTTTGGAGGTGTCTGCTGCTTAGGCAGATAAAATCTCAGGACATTTGCCATTTTTTTAATTTTTTTGTCAGGACACAACTGCCCAAAGAGGGACTGTCCCTCGCAAAGTGGGACAGGTGGTAACCCTAATTGAACTATGCTGACTCATTTGTAAAATTACTTGGTAATTATACAGTCTGAATAATTCATTACAATATTTCAGTTTGTTATACTGTTCCATTGGTTATTCCTCAGTGCTGTCTATACTAGGCAAAATGACTCAAAAGAAAGGGGTGTTAAAATCTGTAGTCTAGTGAACGTCCATCAAACTAATATGAAACAGAGGTCAATATGTATATATATTGTTTGTGGCCTTTTCCAGTAGGTATCTGTCTGCATGTCTGTCTGTTAACTGACTATGTAAGCTAGTCTGTGAACATCTCAATGCATTTGTGCTTGAAGTGTTTAAAGCATTCCTGAATTTCACAATTGCCTGTTGCAATTACTGAAGTAAGCATCATGAGTGCAAATTACATAGAAAACAAGGCATTATGACAAAAAATACTTAAATAAACAAACCAGCCACAATTAAAAGGTTTTTAAATATATTTAATAATAAACAATAAAAAGAATAAGACAATATTCAATAACTCAATGAATAAAGTGACACAGTTCAGAATTGCAGGAAATATGTTAAAAAACATTGCAGGACAGTCTCAAAATACAGAAAACATCTACTAATCTTGCTATATTGCAATCTGTCCCTAAGAGAGGTTACTTATCTCTCAGAAATGTGCCTAAGGCCCCTGGCCTAAGCCCTGGAACTGGAAGTCATAAAACAATAGTAAACAGTTTTACATTTGAAACCTGTCATTTTGTCTGTTTCCACACAAAAGAACTTCTGGCTGCAGTGTAGACATCCTGTCTTGTTGATGAGATAAACACAGTCGTAAAACAATTCACTTCATTTGTTAGCTAGCATTTAGCAAATAACTCCTTCTCTATCAATACAGACAGTTGTAAAACAATTCACTTCTGTTCTTAGTGTTGGCAAATTTAACTCTTTATGTTCCAACTTCTACCTTACAGCATACATCTGCATAGGTATATAGTTATTATACAATATACACACATTTCTGTTCTTTCCCAGCAGGGTACACTGGTTACATTCTTGAAGCTCAGTACAGAACATACAGTTCAACACACACTTCTGCACCAATAGTTTAATATACACATATGTATAGTTTTTTTTACATTTGTAAGACAAGCATAGGAAGCATATTAATATTCAAAAATGACACATAGAATTATGTACATTGTACAAAATAACATCTAGCTGGGCTGGCAGCCTCACAACCGCTTTTCCCAAAACTTTGGCCCAAAAGGGATGATGATGCATTTGTTGGCATTCGGCTTGCGGTCATGTGTATGGCACCAGTCATTTGTTTGGGTGAGACCCTCTTATTCAGAATTGTTTTATTAAGTCAGTGATGTGAATTCTTTACTTTATTGCAAATTTGTTGGCTTAATTTTGTGGATTGTAATACTGTAGGGCTGCTAATGTTGACATTTTACCTACTTTGGATGGCTGGAGTGGTTTTCGCAGTGTGAATTGGTAGTACAGTAGTAGTGAATTAATGACAGTGTCAGTGTGTGCCAGTTTTTTTCATTGCAAGTGAATGACTTTTCTTGGGTAGCATGCAAAGTACACAGTATTTAACTTGAAACTTGATGGTACAGCTCTGATTATGTCATTGAAAGCTGCCATTCTTGTAGCAGTAAGAAACTGTTGATTACATGCAGCTAACCATACATGTTCATAGCTCTATCGCAGTCCATCTGAATTTCATGAATTATGAAGAACTTTTCAAAATGCCCAGTATTACTGGCGCAGAGTACAGACCAACAGTCACAGTAAATGTGATGTGCTTTATGAGTAATGGGTGTTTTGAAGACTAATGGCATTAGTACTACAAATGAAACAAAGTGCCTCACTGGCCCTCCTCATATGTAATCTGCCCAACTGGATGGGTAACTGTAAATTCACCCCAGGGATATTTTTGTGTTATTTTGCAGATGTGAAATGATCCCTTGAACACCATTAACATATACTACTACAAGTATGGATAGTTTTAATTTTTATTTCCTTATTTTTTAATGTAAATTGCTAGCCATTGTTTTAAAAATTATATAACTAGGAATAAAGTAGTTAAGTTACTCCTTTTTTACTTTTCAGATGGCTTCTGCATCTGGTCAAACCAAAACCGTGAAACGCAAGATAGCAGACGAAAGAAGAGTCTTTCAGGAAAAATGGACTGATGAGTACTTCTTTGTTGAATCACACAATAAAGCACTTTGTTTAGTGTGCAGAGAAGTGGTATCCGTTTTCAAGGACTACAATTTGGAAAGGCATTATATTCAAACGCACTCCAAATTAAGTGAATTGCAAGAAGTGTCCCGTAAACAGAAAATATCAGAATTAAAAAAAAGTCTTACATTTCAACAACAGCTGTTTCGAAAATCAGCTACTCAACTGGATTCTTTACTGAAGGCAAGTTATGTTGTAGCAAATTTAATTGCGAAAAAATCCAAGCCATTTGCCGATGGTGAATTTGTTAAAGAATGCCTTGAAAGTGTAGCAGACATAATTTGCCCTGAAAAAAAATCAGAATTTTCTAAAATCAGTTTATCACACCAGACAATCACAAGGCGTGTGGAAGATATAGCCAAATCTATTGAAAATACATTGGAATCTCGGTGTGCAACTTTCAAGTATTACTCCATAGCTTTGGATGACAGCACTGATGTTACAGATACGGCACAACTTGCCATATTTATTCGTGGTGTTGACAACGATTTCAATATTACTGAAGAACTGGCCTGTATGGTTCCACTAAAAGACACAACGAAGTCTGCTGATCTGTACAAGGCAGTAAAAGAAACACTGGCAAGATTTTCCTTGACCATCACAAACCTGTCTGGCATAGTAACTGACGGTGCTCCAGCTATGGTTGGAAAGAGGGAAGGACTAACAACACTGATGGAAGAAGATGCAAAACAGATCAGTAATGTGCGTTTCATGAAGTACCACTGCATTATACATCAAGAAAATTTGTCTGCAAAGACTTTAAAAATGGAAAATGTTATGAATGTTGTTGTTAAAACAATAAATTTTATAAGATCCAGAGGATTAAATCACCGCCAGTTTCAGGAGTTTCTGACTACTTTGGAATCTACCTATGGAGACATCTTGTACTTTACTGCAGTGAGGTGGTTAAGTCGTGGAAAAATGCTGAAACGCTTCTATGACTTACGAGATGAAATAAAGTCCTTTATGGAGTTAAAAGGAAAGCCTGTACCTGAATTTGAAAGTGCAAGCTGGATGGCTGATTTAGCCTTCTTAGTAGACATCACTGCTCATTTAAACGACCTGAACTTGCGCCTCCAAGGGGAAAAATCTATTAATAAATGACATGTTTCAAACAGTGACGGCATTTGAAATGAAACTGAAATTGTGGCACAGTCAGATTAAGAACAATAGCTTCATTCACTTTGCAACACTGTCTGAGCAAAGCCATGCAAATACTGAAAAATATGCGGCATTACTTAATAGTTTAGCACAGGAGTTTGAGAGCAGATTTCAAGATTTTAGAAAACACCAACAACAGTTCAGTATATTTGCTACTCCATTCTCAGTTGACATCGACATGTTGCCTGCAAACCTGCAACTGGAATGCATAGAATTGCAGTCAGATATGCAACTTAAAGAAAAATTTCTGCAAGCATTTTTATTTGACTTTTATAAGTTATACCTACCCAAAGAAAAATATCCATCACTTCACAAACATGCCCTGTTCATGACATCTCTGTTGGGGAGTACATACATTTGCGAGCAGTTTTTTTTCTCATATGAAGCATACAAAAAATAAAATCAGAACAAAAATTTCAGATGAGCATCTTGAAAATACTCTTCGCATCGCCACTACATCTATCAAACCTGATATAGACGCACTGGTATCAAAAAGACAAGCTCAGTCTTCACATTAAAAAGGTTATGCTCATAATGTTTGTCTACTACACAAAATAACAATCCTGACTTGACAGCCTGAACCTCCTGATATGGACACTTAAGTATAACAAGAACTAGGACCAATAAGTTTGAATTCTGCAAAGGTCTGTGCCTGGCTGCACCCTTGTGAACTGGTTTCACGAATAAACATTGCCACTACTATTTTATTGTAAAGTCACTTATTTGTTTAAATGTGAGAAATGCAGATTGGAGAGGCAACTGCAAAACAGCATGTGTGAGTTTACCTTGTGAAACTGGAGTGTGTTTTGGCATACTACCATGTTCTTTGTGTCTCCACAGTAAGTGGGTGAACCAAAGTTAAACGTGTCGTACCATCTGTTAGTGACAGTGAAACAAATGTAAAAATAAAAATTGTTCATTTTTTAAGAAGTAAAAGTCTCATCATTCCTGATATTGCCAGTGCCATATTTCAGGGACAGATTGCAAAGCTAGAAACAGAGGAATACATGAGCGCTTTGGACAACATATGGCCATTAAGGACATGATGGAAGACATGGAAGCCAGCAAAATCACAGGTATGATCTCATATGAAAGGTTTGTACCTGTTAATTTTTTTTTACAAATAAACTAAGATGTTAGATTTAACAGTTTTTTTAATAATTAGAATGAGATATTGAATTTTAGGGCAAATATTATGCATTTATTAATTTATTTATTGTTCAAATTCACCTACAATACAGCCAGTGGGCCGACTTTGTATTAGTCCGCATAAACCTGGGGTTTTTTGCTCTTTAGTAGTTTATGATGCCTTTTTTTTTTTTTTTTTTTTTTTTTTTTGCTCTTCAGTTTATGTGAGAGACCTTTTTTGGTCCTCACTTGCCGTTTGCCCCCAGACCATTTCTGTTGACTCAATGCGGCCCTTGCTACTGAAAAGGTTGGACACCCCTGATTTAAAGTGTTTCTTTGATTGTATCTGTTTTATTTTCTGAAAAAAATACTTGTTTTCCCACCTTTCTAAGCTAGTATAGTCCAGTTTTCAGGTTAGTGCTGAATTCAGGGCTGTGCTACAAGTTTCTTTGTTTGCCCATACATTACTTGGATAGAAGGAAGTTTCTCTGTTCACCTGTGAGATAGGGGAGCTTTGAGCAGCCTATCTGTCCCAGGAGGAGGAGTGGTTTCAGCCGAGAAATTAGTAGTTTTTTAGCCATTTTGGGATAATTTCTATCGCTTTCAGTTCTCTGCTATAAAACCCGCATTAGCGCAGTTTTGTGCGCTGGGCAGCACCAGTTAGGTGGGGTATAACTATTCCCAACTTCACAAAGACTGATCTTCAATTTTTTCCCTTGGAACTAGACAAACCTTCAACTTAAGCACTCAAACCAATCACTTCTCAGCCCAGCACTTGCTCAAAACTCATAGCAATCACTAATAAACCTTAGCACTAGACCCCCCCCTATACTGCCAAGAAGGACAAGGCTCTCTATTCAACCTCAGCAGCCAGTCAGTAAAACAGTTCACTGTACCTATCCAGGTATGTCCAAAGGGCAGTTTCAGGTGTACTCTCCAGTCCAACTGGTGAATCTGGGCATTTTGAGGTGATGTTACAACTGCCTCATGTACAAAGACAACCCTCTCCTCCTACCACCAAACACTAATACATGCAAGAGATGCAATTATACAGCCAAACTGGAGGCTAAGCTCTCTCAACCAAAGACAGGACCAGGCAATCAAGAGGAGAAGGGAATTACTTGCATCACACCACCAGTCTCACATAGACTTATGAAACCAGCACTCGCAAAAAACACAAATAAATACATGAAAACTTACTCTGAGGCTCTAAATAAAAATCTGCAAAAGCAGCAGAGACATCCAAAGCAGACATCCAAGCAACCCCCACCCCCAACACAAACCATGAAACAAATACTTCATAAAACCAGTGTGCCACGCAATCACAGCCCTTAAGGCAAAATAACATACCCAACACACTAGTAATAGGTAACTTTATAGTCAGGCACACTGACATCCCACTCACTAGGCTAAACAAGGAGAAGGTTACTGTTAGCTGCCTGTTGGTTTCCAGGATCCACCACATAACACAAGCAATCAGGTCACTCCAGAACAAGTACAAATACAACTCTGTCATTGTCCATGTTGGTGTGAATGACCTGAGCCATACCTCCCTGGACTACATGAAAAGAGACATGGAGGAGCTCTCTGATCATGTAGCCCAGGCCGGCATGATCCTGACCCTGAGTAGCATTCTGGCCTTACCAAGAATGATACCATGGTATGAAGAAAAATTATCAATTTCAACAATTGGCTACGCTTCTGGTGTCATTCAAAGGGGATCCAGTGTCTGTCAGCTTGGGATGACTTGCTCGACAAGCCACACTGCTTTTCTAGAGATAGCTTATACCTGTCATCCTTAGTCTTTTTAATACTGGCCAAGGCTCTTGCCTCCCCCATAGTGCCTTTTTTAGGCAAGGCTCAAAAGACAAACCCACCGATGTAAATAGCACAAGTAACAAAAAACTGAGGGTAATGCTACTCAATGGCAGAAGTCTAAACCTCAAAATGCATGCACTTGAGGCACTCCTCAGTATGGAGAAAATCAATATATGTGCAGTAACAGAAACCTGGTTTAAGGCTCCAGAGAGCACCCCAGTACTACCAGGCTACAACTCATACTATACATTTCGGCCACAAAACCTGGACTGAAATACAAAAGGTGGGGGCATATCCACATTCATCAAGGATACCCACACCTCCAGGTTAGTGGCACAGCACAACACCTCAGAGATCATCCACGTGCAACTAACAATGGGCAAAACTGCAATCTAAATTGTAGCATGCTACAGATCACCCACCATGTCCCAAAACCTTCATTCCGCATTTCTGGAAACACTGGGAAATATAAAGGTCCTAACAAACACCCTGATAATGGGTGATTTCAATTACCCAAACATTAACTGGGAGAACTACTCAAGTACTAACTCCCTTGCCCAACATTTACTAGAATTTATAAACTCTAATGCCCTGGATCAACTGGTCTACACCTGCACCAGAGGTGACAACATCTTGGACCTGGTCATCACCAACATGGGCGACCGGTGTTAGATCTGACCATAAACTAATCGCTCTGGATATCCACATTCCGTCCACACCCCCAGTCAAAGAAACCACAGTGAAAAAGTTTTCAAAAGCAAACTTCACATTACTTAAGACCAAGATGGAAAGTTTCAAAGCCCCCATGCTAAAGGATAACGCTGTCCAAGCTGCAAAATCCTTTACAAATGCACTTTACAGGCTCCTACATGAAGGCATGGATCATGGTATCCCAAGCAAAACCAAGACTCACTCCTCCAAGAAAAGGAATCAAGTCTGGTGGACCCCTGCCATAAACAAGCTCTACAATAGAAGGAGGAAACTAGTACAGAAAAAAGTAAAATCCCAAGAAGGGAAGACATCCCTGATCGGCATCAGCAGGAAACTACGATCCCTCATAAAATCATCTAAGGCTAGCTTTGAAAGAAAACTTGCCAAGGACTCCAAAGATAACCACTAGGTATTCTTTAGCTATGTCAAGAATCTTAGTGGCAATTCTCAGATCTGCTCAGAGTTAGTGCAGAATGGCACAAAATACACGGAACCAACCGATATCGCCAACATCCTGGCAGACAGGTTCAGTGCAAACTTCACCCGCTCTCACCCCCAAAGGGGCCCATAACTATACCAGAAGAATGTAGTGCCCCTGAAATCACAGACACTCAGGTTAAAACAGCCTTTCCAAAGCCATAAACGCAACATCAATGGGACCAGATGGTATCCCAGGCTGCATCCTCCATGAGCTCAAAGATGAACTAACCCCTCACCTAAACACACTGCTCAAACTCAGCCTGTCTACAGCCTACGTGCCCATAGAGTGGTACACAGCAATGGTTATTCTGCTCCACAAAGGTGGAGCCACAACAGACCCTGGGAACTATTGCCCTATAAGCCTGACTAGTTTGGTCTGCAAGGCTATGGAGCGCATCATCATGGATCTCATTAACAGAGACATTGGGAATCTCCAAACACTGGACCCTACCCAGTTCGCTTTGTTAAGGGCAGATTGTACTTCCTAAACCTGGTGGACTTTTTTGAAACAGTTACCAAGGCTATAGACGAGGGTAATGCTACTCAATAGCAGAAGTCTAAACCTCAAAATGCATGCACTTGAGGCACTCCTCAGTATGGAGAAAATCGATATATGTGCAGTAACAGAAACCTGGTTTAAGGCTCCAGAGAGCACCCCAGTACTACCAGGCCACAACTCATACTATACATTTCAGCCACAAAACCTGGACTGAAATACCAAAGGTGGGGGAGTATCCACATTCATTAAGGATACCCACACCTCCAGGTTAGTGGCACAGCACGACGCCTCAGAGATCATCCACGTGCAACTAACAATGGGCAAAACTGCAATCTAAATTGTAGCATGCTACAGATCACCCACCATGTCCCAGAACCTTCATTCCGCATTTCTGGAAACACTGGGAAATATAAAGGTCCTAACAAACACCCTGATAATGGGTGATTTCAATTACCCAAACATTAACTGGGAGAACTACTCAAGTACTAACTCCCTTGCCCAACATTTACTAGAATTTATAAACTCTAACAACCTGGATCAACTGGTCAACACCCCCACCAGCGGTGACAACATCTTGGACCTGGTCATCACCAACATGGGCAACCGGTGTTAGATCTGACCATAAACTAATCACTCTGGATATCCACATTCCATCCACATCCCCGGTCAAAGAAACCACAGTGAAAAACATTTCAAAAGCAAACTTCACATTACTTAAGACCGAGATGGAAAGTTTCAAAACCCCCATCCTAAAGGATAACACTGTCCAAGCTGCAAAATCCTTTACAAATGCACTCTACAGGCTCCTACATGAAGGCATGGATCATGCTATCCCAAGCAAAACCAAGACTCACTCCTCCAAGAAAAGGAATCCAGTCTGGTGGACCTTTGCCATAAACAAGCTATACAATAGGAGGAAACTAGTACAGAAAAAAGTAAAATCCCAAGAAGGGAAGACATCCCTGATCAGCATCAGCAGGAAACTACGATCCCTTATAAAATCATCCAAGGCTAGCTTTGAAAGAAAAATTGCCAAGGACTCCAAAGATAACCACTAGGTATTCTTTAGCTATGTCAAGAATCTTATTGGCAATTCTCAGATCTGCTCGGAGTTAGTGCAGAATGGCACAAAATACACGGAACCAACCGATATCGCCAACATCCTGGCAGACAGGTTCAGTGCAAACTTCATCCGCTCTCACCCCCAAAGGGGCCCATAACCATACCAAAAGAATGTAGTGCCCATGAAATCATAGACACTCAGGTTAAAACAGCCCTCTCCAAAGCCAAAAACACAACATCAGTGGGACCAGATGGTGTCCCAGGCTGCGTCCTACATGAGCTCAAAGATGAACTAACCCCTCACCTAAACACACTGTTCAAACTCAGCCTCTCCACAGGCTACGTGCCCATAGAGTGGTGCACAGCAACGGTTATTCTGCTCCACAAAGGTGGAGCCACAACAGACCCCGGGAACTATTGCCCTATAAGCCTGACTAGTTTGGTCTGCAAGGCTATGGAGCGCATCATCATGGATCTCATTAACAGGGACATTGGGAATCTCCAAACACTGGACCCTACCCAGTTCGGCTTTGTTAAGGGCAGTTTGTGCTTCCTAAACCTGGTGGACTTTTTTGAGACAGTTACCAAGGCTGTAGACGAGGGAGCGGTGGTCCACACAGCCTACCTAGACCTTGCAAAGGCCTTCGACACCATTCCCCATTCAGGTATTATAGACAAGCTCACCAGCCTGAACATAAACCTCTATGTCACGGAATGGGTTGCCAACTGACTCACGGACAGAACCCACATGGTAAGAGTTGTGGGAGCTAGGTCTGACTCTAAACCGGTTATAAGTGGCATTCCCCAGAGCTCAGTCCTAGGACCCCTCTTGTTCGGCATATGCTTCTCAGAGGTACAGGCTAGCACAGGAGGATTATGGCTGACCAAGTTCGCAGATTACTGCAAACTATGGACAATAATTGACTCTCTGGCTGACACTGATATCCTCCAAAAGGGTCTCACTGAGACAGATACCTGGTGTCAAAACCATGGCCTTAAGCTAAATGCCAAAAAGTGCATAGTCATCCCCTTTGGAAAAAACATAGTACCCACAAACTACCACATAGGTGGTAGCTCCCTAAATACGGAAGATGTAATAAGGGATCTGGGGACCCAAGTAGATAGTAATCTCTTCTTTGACAATCACATTGTCAAAGTGGTTAAAAAATCCTTCTATGTGGCACACCTAATCACAAAAGGGTTCGCATCCAGATCAAAAGAGGTCATCGTGCCCCTCTACTCATCACTCATCAGACCCATCATAAAGTACAATGCCCCATTTGGGATGTACCTTACAACACATCTACAACAGCTGGAAAGACTACAGAAGTACCTCACCAAAAGGATCACTGGCCTCAAACAGGTGTCCTATGCAGCTCGACTGAATAAGCTCCAGCTGTACTCGGTTGCATACCGCCTACTCGGAGGTGATCTCTGCCTGACATACAAGGCCATGTCCAACCCAGAATTGATGGACATGCTCCATTTAAAGAAAAACATATCCCCTCTAGCCACACACTCTAGGGATCTAAACCTCACCACAACAATAAACAGGACTTGCTTGAGGGAGAGATTCCTGTCCCAGAGACTTCCCATGCTCTGGAACAAGATTACTATCTACATTATGCAGAGCTCCTCGCTTACCCTCTTCAAGTGAAACCTTGATGAGTGGATGGGAAACAGAAAGTATACCCCGGGGATCACTTCAATGGCTCTGCTGGACAGAAGCACAGGGAACTAATCTAAGGGTGTGGCATAAGTCAACACATTCTGGCTAGGCTTATAAATGTCTTCGGGTA